>NW_026734599.1:0-292000 GCF_949786415.1 Peromyscus eremicus | reverse complement strand
TGTTTCAACTCCATTTCTGACTGGGAAACAAACACTACCTCGCCTTAGAAGAAACACACTCTGCTTTTGAGAAAAGACCACTCTTCTACTCTACTGTGTTTCCTATAGTGCCAGAAGAGTGAGCTTGCTCAGAACAAAAGAACTCTGCTTCCTACACACAAAGGCCATATCTAGTTCAACTCTGCTTAGGAAGCTGACAAGAACAGTAGCTTCACTTCAGTCCAGTACACTGTATTTGCTGGGAACAGAGGCGAGTGCTATTTGTACTGTGTATGGCAATGGGAGCGCAATAGTGACTCTCCTACCAGAAAACAACTCTTGCTCGTAGGACCAAAAACTGCATGTGATTCAACTCCACTTCTGACTGGGAAACAAACACTAGCTCGCCTTAGAAGAAACACACTCTGCTTTTGAGAAAAGAGCACTCTTCTACTCTACTCTGTTTCCTATAGGGCCAGAACAGTGAGCTTGCTCAGAACAAAAGAACTGTGCTTCCTACACACACGGGCCATATCTAGTTCAACTCTGCTTAGGAAACTGACAAGAACAGTACCCTCTCTTCAGTCCAGTACACTGTAGTTGCTGGGAACAGACGCGAGTGCTATTTGCACTGTATATGGCAATGGGAGCGCAAGAGTGACTCTCCTTACCAGAAAACAACTCTTGATCGTAGGACCAGAAACTGCATGTGATTCAACTCCATTTCTGACTGGGAAACAAACACTGGCTCGTCTTACATTAAACACACTCTGCTTTCGAGTAAATAGCACTCTTCTACTCTACTGTGTTTCCAATAGGGCCAGAACAGTGAGCTTGCTCAGAACAAAAGAACTGTGCTTCCTACACACACGGGCCATATCTAATTCAACTCTGCTAAGAAACTGACAAGAACAGTAGCTTCTCTTCAGTCCAGTACACTGTATTTGCTGTGAACAGACGCGAGTGCTATTTGCACTGTGTATGGCAAAGGGAGCACAATAGTGACCCTCCTTACCAGAAAACAACTCTTGCTCGTAGGACCAAAAACTGAATGTGTTTCAACTCCATTTCTGACTGGGAAACAAACACTAGCTCGCCTTAGAAGAAACACACTCTGCTTTTGAGAAAAGACCACTCTTCTACTCTACTGTGTTTCCAATAGGGCCAGAACAGTGAGCTTGCTCAGAACAAAAGAACTGTGCTTCCTACACACACGAGCCATATCTAGTTCAACTCTGCTTAGGAAACTGACAAGAACAGTACCCTCTCTTCAGTCCAGTACACTGTAGTTGCTGGGAACAGACGCGAGGGCTATTTGCACTGTATATGGCAATTGGAGCGCAATAGTTACTCTCCTTACCAGAAAACAACTCTTGCTCGTAGGACCAGAAACTGCATGTGATTCAACTCCATTTCTGACTGGGAAACAAACACTAGCTCGCCTTAGAAGAAACACACTCTGCTTTTGAGATAAGAGCACTCTTCTACTCTACTGTGTTTCCAATAGGGCCAGAACAGTGAGCTTGCTCAGAACAAAAGAACTCTGCTTCCTACACACACAGGCCATATCTAGTTCAACTCTGCTTAGGAAACTGACAAGAACAGTAGCTTCTCTTCAGTCCAGTACACTGTATTTGCTGGGACCAGACGCAAGTGCTATTTGTACTGTGTATGGCAATGGGAGCGCAATAGTGACTCTCCTACCAGAAAACAACTCTTGCTCGTAGGACCAAAAACTGCATGTGATTCAACTCCATTTCTGACTGGGAAACAAACGATAGCTCGCCTTACGAGAAACACACTCTGCTTTTGAGAAAAGAGCACTCTTCTACTCTACTGTGTTTCCTATAGGGCCATAAGAGTGAGCTTGCTCAGAACAAATGAACTGTGCTTCCAACACACACGGGCCATATCTAGTTCAACTCTGCTTAGGAAACTGACAAGAACAGTAGCTTCTCTTCACTCCAGTACACTGTACTTGCTGGGAACAGACGCGAGTGCTATTTGTACTGTGTATGGCAATGGGAGCGCAATAGTGACTCTCCTTACCAGAAAACAACTCTTGCTGGTAGGACCAAAAACTGCATGTGATTCAACTCCAATTCTGACTGGGAAACAAACACTAGCTCGCCTTACGAAAAAGACACTCTGCTTTTGAGAAAAGACCACTCTTCTACTCTACTGTGATTCCTATAGGGCCAGAACAGTGAGCTTGCTCAGAACAAAAGAACTGTGCTTCCTACACACACGGGCCATATCTAGTTCGACTCTGCTTAGGAAACTGACAAGAACAGTTGCTTCTCTTCAGTCCAGTACACTGTAGTTGCTGGGAACAGACGCGAGTGCTATTTGCACTGTGTATGGCAATGGGAGCTCAATAGTGACTCTCCTTACCAGAAAGCAACTCTTGCTCGTAGGACCAAAAACTGCATGTGATTCAACTCCATTTCTGACGGGGAAACAAACACTAGCTCGCCTTAGAAGAAACACACTCTGCTTTTGAGAAAAGACCACTCTTCTACTCTACTGTGTTTCCTATAGTGCCAGAAGAGTGAGCTTGCTCAGAAAAAAAGAACTTTGCTTCCTACACACACGGGCCATATCTAGTTCAACTCTGCTTAGGAAACTGACAAGAACAGTAGCTTCTCTTCAGTCCAGTACACTGTGCTTGCTGTGAACAGACGCGAGTGCTATTTGCACTGTGTATGGGAAAGGGAGCACAATAGTGACCCTCCTTACCAGAAAACAACTCTTGCTCATAGGACCAAAAACTGCATGTGATTCAACTCCATTTCTGACTGGGAAACAAACACTAGCTCGCCTTAGAAGAAACACACTCTGCTTTTGAGAAAAGACCACTCGTCTACTCTACTGTGTTTCCTATAGGGCCAGAACAGTGAGCTTGCTCAGAACAAAAGAACTCTGCTTCCTACACACACGGGCCATATCTAGTTCAACTCTGCTTAGGAAACTGACAAGAACAGTAGCTTCTCTTCAGTCCAGTACACTGTAGTTGCTGGGAACAGACGCGAGTGCTATTTGCACTGTGTATGACAATGGGAGCGCAATAGTGACTCTCCTTACCAGAAAACAACTCTTGCTCGTAGGACCAAAAACTGCATGTGTTTCAACTCCATTTCTGACTGGGAAACAAACGATAGCTCGCCTTAGAAGAAACATACTCTGCTTTTGAGAAAAGACCACTCTTCTACTCTACTGTGTTTCCTATAGTGCCAGAACAGTGAGCTTGCTCAGAACAAAAGAACTCTGCTTCCTACACACAAAGGCCATATCTAGTTCAACTCTGCTTAGGAAACTGACAAGAACAGTAGCTTCTCTTCAGTCCAGTACACTGTATTTGCTGGGAACAGAGGCGAGTGCTAATTGTACTGTGTATGGCAATGGGAGCGCAATAGTTACTCTCCTACCAGAAAACAACTCTTGCTCGTAGGACCAAAAACTGCATGTGATTCAACTCCACTTCTGACTGGGAAACAAACACTAGCTCGCCTTAGAAGAAACACACTCTGCTTTTGATAAATAGCACTCTTCTACTCTACTGTGTTTCCTATAGGGCCAGAACAGTGAGCTTGCTCAGAACAAAAGAACTGAGCTTCCTACACACGGGCCATATCTAGTTCAACTCTGCTTAGGAAACTGAGAAGAACAGTACCCTCTCTTCAGTCCAGTACACTGTAGTTGCTGGGAACAGACGCGAGTGCTATTTGCACTGTATATGGCAATGGGAGCGCAAGAGTGACTCTCCTTACCAGATAACAACTCTTGCTCGTAGGACCAGAAACTGCATGTGATTCACCTCCATTTCTGACTCGGAAACAAACACTGGCTCGTCTTACATTAAACACACTCTGCTTTCGAGTAAATAGCAATCTTCTACTCTACTGTGTTTCCTATGGGGCCAGAACAGTGAGCTTGCTCAGAACAAAAGAACTGTGCTTCCTACACACACGGGCCATATCTAGTTCAACTCTGCTTAGGAAATTGACAAGAACAGTAGCTTCTCTTCAGTCCAGTACACTGTACTTGCTGTGAACAGACGCGAGTGCTATTTGCACTGTGTTTGGCAAAGGGAGCACAATAGTGACCCTCCTTACCAGAAAACAACTCATGCTCGTAGGACCAAAAACTGCATGTGTTTCAACTCCATTTCTGACTGGGAAACAAACACTAGCTCGCCTTAGAAGAAACACACTCTGCTTTTGAGAAAAGACCACTCTTCTACTCTACTGTGTTTCCATTAGTGCCAGAACAGTGAGCTTGCTCAGAACAAAAGAACTGTGCTTCCTACGCACACGGGCCATATCTAGTTCAACTCTGCTTAGGAAACTGACAAGAACAGTAGCATCTCTTCAGTCCAGTACACTGTACTTGCTGGGAACAGACGCGAGTGCTATTTGCACTGTGTATGGCAATGGGAGTGCAATAGTGACTCTCCTTACCAGAAAACAACTCTTGCTCGTAGGACCAAAAACTGCATGTGATTCAACTCCATTTCTGTCTGGGAAACAAACACTAGCCCGCCTTACGAGAAACACAATCTGCTTTTGAGAAAAGACCACTCTTCTACTCTACTGTGTTTCCTGTAGGGCCAGAACAGTGAGCTTGCTCAGAACAAAAGAACTGTGCTTCCTAAACACAGGGCCATATCTAGTTCAACTCTGCTTAGGAAACTGACAAGAATAGTAGCTTCTCTTCAGTCCAGTACACTGTACTTGCTGGGAACAGACGCGAGTGCTATTTGCACTGTGTATGGCAATGGGAGCGCAATAGTGACTCTCCTTACCAGAAAACAACTCTTGCTCGTAGGACCAGAAACTGCATGTGATTCAACTCCATTTCTGACTGGCAAACAAACACTAGCTCGCCTTAGAAGAAACAGACTCTGCTTTTGAGAAAAGACCACTCTCTACTCTACTGTGTTTCCTATAGGGCCAGAACAGTGAGCTTGCTCAGAACAAAAGAACTGTGCTTCCTACACTCACGGGCCATATCTAGTTGAACTCTGCTTAGGAAACTGACAAGAACAGTAGCTTTTCTTCAGTCCAGTACACTGTACTTGCTGGGAACAGACGCGAGTGCTATTTGCACTGTGTATGGCAATGGGAGCACAATAGTGACTCTCCTTACCAGAAAACAATTCTTGCTCGTAGGACCTGAAACTGCATGTGATTCAACTCCATTTCTGACTGGGAAACAAACACTAGCTCGCCTTAGAAGAAACACACTCTGCTTTTGAGAAAAGAGCACTATTCTACTCTACTGTTTTTCCTATAGGGCCAGAACAGTGAGCTTGCTCAGAACAAAAGAACTGTGCTTCCTACACACATGGGCCTTATCTAGTTCAACTCTGCTTAGGAAACTGACAAGAACAGTAGCTTCTCTTCAGTCCAGTACACTGTACTTGCTGGGAACAGACGCGAGTGCTATTTGCACTGTGCACGGCAATGGAAGCACAATAGTGACTCTCCTTTCCGGAAAACAACTCTTGCTCGTAGGACCAAAAACTGCATGTGATTCAACTCCATTTCTGACTGGGAAACAAACACTAGCTCGCCTTGGAAGAAACACACTCTGCTTTTGAGAAAAGAGCACTCTTCTACTCTACTGTGTTTCCTATAGGGCCAGAACAGTGAGCTTGCTCAGAACAAAAGAACTCTGCTTCCTACACACACGGGCCATATCTAGTTCAACTCTGCTTAGGAAACTGACAAGAACAGTAGCTTCTCTTCAGTCCAGTACACTGTACTTGCTGGGAACAGACGCGAGTGCTATTTGTTCTGTGTATGGCAATGGGAGCGCAATAGTGACTCTCCTACCAGAAAACAACTCTTGCTCTTAGGACCAAAAACTGCACGTGATTGAACTCCATTTCTGACTGGGAAACAAACACTAGCTCGCCTTAGAAGAAACACACTCTGCTTTTGAGAAAAGAGCACTCTTCTACTCTACTGTGTTTCCTATAGGGCCAGAACAGTGAGCTTGCTCAGAACAAAAGAACTGTGCTTCCTACGCACACGAGCCATATCTAGTTCAACTCTGCTTAGGAAACTGACAAGAACAGTACCCTCTCTTCAGTCGAGTACACTGTAGTTGCTGGGAACAGACGCGAGGGCTATTTGCACTGTATATGGCAATGGGAGCGCAATAGTGACTCTCCTTACCAGAAAACAACTCTTGCTCGTAGGACCAGAAACTGCATGTGATTCAACTCCATTTCTGACTGGGAAACAAACACTAGCTCGCCTTAGAAGAAACACACTCTGCTTTTGAGAAAAGAGCACTCTTCTATTCTACTGTGTGTCCTATAGGGCCAGAACAGTGAGCTTGCTCAGAACAAAAGAACTGTGCTTCCTACACACACGGGCCATATCTAGTTCAACTCTGCTTAGGAAACTGACAAGAACAGTAGCTTCTCTTCAGTCCAGTACACTGTAGTTGCTGGGAACAGACGCGAGGACTATTTGCGCTGTGTATGGCAATGGGAGCGCAATTGTGACTCTCATTACCAGAAAACAACTCTTGCTCATAGGATCAAAAACTGCATGTGATTCAACTCCATTTCTGACTGGGAAACAAACACTAGCTCGCCTTAGAAGAAACACACTCTGCCTTTGAGAAAAGAGCACTCTTCTACTCTACTGTGTTTCCTATAGGGCCAGAACAGTGAGCTTGCTCAGAACAAAAGAACTGTGCTTCCTACACACACGGGCCATATCTAGTTCAACTCTGCTTAGGAAACTGACAAGAACAGTAGCTTCTCTTCACTCCAGTACACTGTAGTTGCTGGAAACAGGCACGAGTGCTATTTGCACTGTGTATGGCAATGGGAGCACAATAGTGACTCTCCTTACCTGAAAACAACTCTTGCTCGTAGGACCAGAAACCGCATGTGATTCAACTCCATTTCTGACTGGGAAACAAACACTAGCTCGCCTTACGAGAAACACACTCTGCTTTTGAGAAAAGAACACTCTTCTACTCTACTGTGTTTCCTATGGGGCCAGAAGAGTGAGCTTGCTCAGAACAGAAGAACTGTGCTTCCTACACACATGGGCCTTATCTAGTTCAACTCTGCTTAGGAAACTGACAAGAACAGTAGCTTCTCTTCAGTCCAGTACACTGTAGTTGCTGGTAAGAGACGCGAGTGCTATTTGCACTGTGTTTGGCAATGGGAGCGCAATAGTGACTCTCCTTACCGGAAAACAACTCTTGCTAGTAGGACCAAAAACCGCATGTGATTCAACTCCATTTCTGACTGGGAAACAAACACTAGCTCGCCTTGGAAGAAACACACTCTGCTTTTGAGAAAAGAGCACTCTTCTACTCTACTGTGTTTCCTAAAGGGCCAGAACAGTGAGCTTGCTCAGAACAAAAGAATTGTGCTTCCTACACACACGGGCCATATCTAGTTCAACTCTGCTTAGGAAACTGACAAGAACAGTAGCATCTCTTCAGTCCAGTACACTGTACTTGCTGGGAACAGACGCGAGTGCTATTTGCACTGTGTATGGCAATGGGAGTGCAATAGTGACTCTCCTTACCAGAAAACAACTCTTGCTCATAGGACCAAAAACTGCATGTGATTCAACTCCATTTTTTTCTGGGAAACAAACGATAGCTCGCCTTACGAGAAACACACTCTGCTTTTGAGAAAAGAGCACTCTTCTACTCTACTGTGTTTCCTATAGGGCCATAAGAGTGAGCTTGCTCAGAACAAATGAACTGTGCTTCCAACACACACGGGCCATATCTAGTTCAACTCTGCTTAGGAAACTGACAAGAACAGTAGCTTCTCTTCACTCCAGTACACTGTACTTGATGGGAACAGACGCGAGTGCTATTTGTACTGTGTATGGCAATGGGAGCGCAATAGTGACTCTCCTTACCAGAAAACAACTCTTGCTGGTAGGACCAAAAACTGCATGTGATTCAACTCCAATTCTGACTGGGAAACAAACACTAGCTCGCCTTACGAAAAACACACTCTGCTTTTGAGAAAAGACCACTCTTCTACTCTACTGTGATTCCTATAGGGCCAGAACAGTGAGCTTGCTCAGAACAAAAGAACTGTGCTTCCTACACACACGGGCCATATCTAGTTCGACTCTGCTTAGGAAACTGACAAGAACAGTTGCTTCTCTTCAGTCCAGTACACTGTAGTTGCTGGGAACAGACGCGAGTGCTATTTGCACTGTGTATGGCAATGGGAGCTCAATAGTGACTCTCCTTACCAGAAAGCAACTCTTGCTCGTAGGACCAAAAACTGCATGTGATTCAACTCCATTTCTGACGGGGAAACAAACACTAGCTCGCCTTAGAAGAAACACACTCTGCTTTTGAGAAAAGACCACTCTTCTACTCTACTGTGTTTCCTATAGTGCCAGAAGAGTGAGCTTGCTCAGAAAAAAAGAACTTTGCTTCCTACACACACGGGCCATATCTAGTTCAACTCTGCTTAGGAAACTGACAAGAACAGTAGCTTCTCTTCAGTCCAGTACACTGTGCTTGCTGTGAACAGACGCGAGTGCTATTTGCACTGTGTATGGGAAAGGGAGCACAATAGTGACCCTCCTTACCAGAAAACAACTCTTGCTCATAGGACCAAAAACTGCATGTGATTCAACTCCATTTCTGACTGGGAAACAAACACTAGCTCGCCTTAGAAGAAACACACTCTGCTTTTGAGAAAAGACCACTCGTCTACTCTACTGTGTTTCCTATAGGGCCAGAACAGTGAGCTTGCTCAGAACAAAAGAACTCTGCTTCCTACACACACGGGCCATATCTAGTTCAACTCTGCTTAGGAAACTGACAAGAACAGTAGCTTCTCTTCAGTCCAGTACACTGTACATGCTGGGAACAGACGCGAGTGCTATTTGCACTGTGTATGGCAATTGGAGCGCAATAGTGACTCTCCTTACCAGAAAACAACTCTTGCTCGTAGGAACAGAAACTGCATGTGATTCAACTCCATTTCTGACTGGGAAACAAACACTAGCTCGCCTTAGAAGAAACACACTCTGCTTTTGAGAAAAGAGCACTCTTCTATTCTACTGTGTGTCCTATATGGCCAGAACAGTGAGCTTGCTCAGAACAAAAGAACTGTGCTTCCTACACACACGGGCCATATCTAGTTCAACTCTGCTTAGGAAACTGACAAGAACAGTAGCTTCTCTTCAGTCCAGTACACTGTAGTTGCTGGGAACAGACGCGAGGACTATTTGCGCTGTGTATGGCAATGGGAGCGCAATTGTGACTCTCCTTACCAGAAAACAACTCTTGCTCATAGGACCAAAAACTGCATGTGATTCAACTCCATTTCTGACTGGGAAACAAACACTAGCTCGCCTTAGAAGAAACACACTCTGCCTTTGAGAAAAGAGCAGTCTTCTACTCTACTGTGTTTCCTATAGGGCCAGAACAGTGAGCTTGCTCAGAACAAAAGAACTGTGCTTCCTACACACACGGGCCATATCTAGTTCAACTCTGCTTAGGAAACTGACAAGAACAGTAGCTTCTCTTCAGTCCAGTACACTGTAGTTGCTGGGAACAGACGCGAGTGCTATTTGCACTGTGTATGGCAATGGGAGCGCAATAGTGACTCTCCTTACCAGAAAACAACTCTTGCTCGTAGGACCAAAAACTGCATGTGATTCAACTCCATTTCTGACTGGGAAACAAACACTAGCTCGCCTTACGAGAAACACACTCTGCTTTTGAGAAAAGACCACTCTTCTACTCTACTGTGATTCCTATAGGGCCAGAACAGTGAGCTTGCTCAGAACAAAAGAACTGTGCTTCCTACACACACGGGCCATATCTAGTTCAACTCTGCTTAGGAAACTGACAAGAACAGTAGCTTCTCTTCAGTCCAGTACACTGTAGTTGCTGGGAACAGGCACGAGTGCTATTTGCACTGTGTATGGCAATGGGAGCACAATAGTGACTCTCCTTACCTGAAAACAACTCTTGCTCGTAGGACCAGAAACCGCATGTGATTCAACTCCATTTCTGACTGGGAAACAAACACTAGCTCGCCTTACGAGAAACACACTCTGCTTTTGAGAAAAGAACACTCTTCTACTCTACTGTGTTTCCTATGGGGCCAGAAGAGTGAGCTTGCTCAGAACAGAAGAACTGTGCTTCCTTCACACATGGGCCTTATCTAGTTCAACTCTGCTTAGGAAACTGACAAGAACAGTAGCTTCTCTTCAGTCCAGTACACTGTAGTTGCTGGGAAGAGACGCGAGTGCTATTTGCACTGTGTTTGGCAATGGGAGCGCAAAAGTGACTCTCCTTACCGGAAAACAACTCTTGCTAGTAGGACCAAAAACTGCATGTGATTCAACTCCATTTCTGACTGGGAAACAAACACTAGCTCGCCTTGGAAGAAACACACTCTGCTTTTGAGAAAAGAGCACTCTTCTACTCTACTGTGTTTCCTAAAGGGCCAGAACAGTGAGCTTCCTCAGAACAAAATAATTGTGCTTTCTACACACACGGGCCATATCTAGTTCAACTCTGCTTAGGAAACTGACAAGAACAGTAGCATCTCTTCAGTCCAGTACACTGTACTTGCTGGGAACAGACGCGAGTGCTATTTGCACTGTGTATGGCAATGGGAGTGCAATAGTGACTCTCCTTACCAGAAAACAACTCTTGCTCATAGGACCAAAAACTGCATGTGATTCAACTCCATTTTTTTCTGGGAAACAAACACTAGCTCGCCTTAGAAGAAACACACTCTGCTTTTGAGAAAAGACCACTCTTCTACTCTACTGTGTTTCCTATAGGGCCAGAACATTGAGCTTGCTCAGAAAAAAAGAACTGTGCTTCCTACACAAACAGGCCATAACTAGTTCAACTATGCTTAGGAAACTGACAAGAACAATAGCTTCTCTTCAGTCCAGTACACTGTACTTGCTGGGAACAGACGCGAGTGCTATTTGCACTGTGTATGGCAATGAGAGCGCAATAGTGACTCTCCTTACCAGAAAACAACTCTTGCTCGTAGGACCAAAAACTGCATGTGATTCACCTCCATTTCTAACTGGGAAACAAACACTAGCTCGCCTTAGAAGAAACACACTCTGCTTTGGAGAAAAGACCACTCTTCTACTCTACTGTGTTTCCTATAGGGCCAGAACAGTGAGCTTGCTCAGAAAAAAAGAACTGTGCTTCCTACACACACGGGCCATATCTAGTTCAACTCTGCTTAGAAAACTGACAAGAACAGTAGCTTCTCTTCAGTCCAGTACACTGTACTTGCTGGGAACAGACGCGAGTGCTATTTGCACTGTGTATGGCAATGGGAGCGCAATAGTGACTCTCCTTACCAGAAAACAACTCTTGCTCGTAGGACCAAAAACTGCATGTGATTCAACTCCTTATCTGTCTGGGAAACAAACACTAGCTCGCCTTACAAGAAACACACTCTGCTTTTGAGAAAAGACCACTCTTCTACTGTACTGTGTTTCCTATAGGGCCAGAACAGTGAGCTTGCTCAGAAAAAAAGAACTGTGCTTCCTACACACACGGGCCATATCTAGTTCAACTCTGCTTAGGATACTGACAAGAACAGTAGCTTCTCTTCAATGCAGTACACTGTTGTTGCTGGGAACAGACGCGAGTTCTATTTGTGCTGTGTATGGAAATGAAAGCGCAATAGTGACTCTCCTTACCAGAAAACAACTCTTGCTTGTAGGACGAAAAACTGCATGAGATTCAACTCCATTTCTGACTGGGAAACAAACACTAGCTCGCCTTAGAAGAAACACACTCTTCTTTTGAGAAAAGAGCACTCTTCTGCTCTACTGTGAATCCTATAGGGCCAGAAGAGTGAGCATGCTCAGAACAAAAGAACTGTGCTTACTACACACATGGGCCTTATCTAGTTCAACTCTGCTTATGAAACTGACAAGAACAGTAGCTTCTCTTCAGTCCAGTACACTGTACTTGCAAGGGAACAGACGCCAGTGCTATTTGCACTGTGTATGGCAATGGGAGCGCAATAGTGACTCTCCTTACCGGAAAAAAACTCTTGCTCGTAGGACCAAAAACTGCATGTGATTCAACTCCATTTCTGACTGGGAAACAAACACTAGCTCGCCTTACAAGAAACACACTCTGCTTTTGAGAAAAGACCACTCTTCTACTCTACTGTGTTTCCATTAGTGCCAGAACAGTGAGCTTGCTCAGAACAAAAGAACTGTGCTTCCTACGCACACGGGCCATATCTAGTTCAACTCTGCTTAGGAAACTGACAAGAACAGTAGCATCTCTTCAGTCCAGTACACTGTACTTGCTGGGAACAGACGCGAGTGCTATTTGCACTGTGTATGGCAATGGGAGTGCAATAGTGACTCTCCTTACCAGAAAACAACTCTTGCTCATAGGACCAAAAACTGCATGTGATTCAACTCCATTTCTGTCTGGGAAACAAACACTAGCCCGCCTTACGAGAAACACAATCTGCTTTTGAGAAAAGACCACTCTTCTACTCTACTGTGTTTCCTGTAGGGCCAGAACAGTGAGCTTGCTCAGAACAAAAGAACTGTGCTTCCTAAACACAGGGCCATATCTAGTTCAACTCTGCTTAGGAAACTGACAAGAATAGTAGCTTCTCTTCAGTCCAGTACACTGTACTTGCTGGGAACAGACGCGAGTGCTATTTGCACTGTGTATGGCAATGGGAGCGCAATAGTGACTCTCCTTACCAGAAAACAACTCTTGCTCGTAGGACCAGAAACTGCATGTGATTCAACTCCATTTCTGACTGGCAAACAAACACTAGCTCGCCTTAGAAGAAACAGACTCTGCTTTTGAGAAAAGACCACTCTCTACTCTACTGTGTTTCCTATAGGGCCAGAACAGTGAGCTTGCTCAGAACAAACGAACTGTGCTTCCTACACTCACGGGCCATATCTAGTTGAACTCTGCTTAGGAAACTGACAAGAACAGTAGCTTGTCTTCAGTCCAGTACACTGTACTTGCTGGGAACAGACGCGAGTGCTATTTGCACTGTGTATGGCAATGGGAGCACAATAGTGACTCTCCTTACCAGAAAACAATTCTTGCTCGTAGGACCTGAAACTGCATGTGATTCAACTCCATTTCTGACTGGGAAACAAACACTAGCTCGCCTTAGAAGAAACACACTCTGCTTTTGAGAAAAGAGCACTATTCTACTCTACTGTTTTTCCTATAGGGCCAGAACAGTGAGCTTGCTCAGAACAAAAGAACTGTGCTTCCTACACACATGGGCCTTATCTAGTTCAACTCTGCTTAGGAAACTGACAAGAACAGTAGCTTCTCTTCAGTCCAGTACACTGTACTTGCTGGGAACAGACGCGAGTGCTATTTGCACTGTGCACGGCAATGGAAGCACAATAGTGACTCTCCTTTCCGGAAAACAACTCTTGCTCGTAGGACCAAAACTGCATGTGATTCAACTCCATTTCTGACTGGGAAACAAACGCTAGCTCGCCTTGGAAGAAACACACTCTGCTTTTGAGAAAAGAGCACTCTTCTACTCTACTGTGTTTCCTATAGGGCCAGAACAGTGAGCTTGCTCAGAACAAAAGAACTCTGCTTCCTACACACACGGGCCATATCTAGTTCAACTCTGCTTAGGAAACTGACAAGAACAGTAGCTTCTCTTCAGTCCAGTACACTGTACTTGCTGGGAACAGACGTGAGTGCTATTTGTTCTGTGTATGGCAATGGGAGCGCAATAGTGACTCTCCTACCAGAAAACAACTCTTGCTCTTAGGACCAAAAACTGCACGTGATTCAACTCCATTTCTGACTGGGAAACAAACACTAGCTCGCCTTAGAAGAAACACACTCTGCTTTTGAGAAAAGAGCACTCTTCTACTTTACTGTGTTTCCTATAGGGCCAGAACAGTGAGCTTGCTCAGAACAAAAGAACTGTGCTTCCTACGCACACGAGCCATATCTAGTTCAACTCTGCTTAGGAAACTGACAAGAACAGTACCCTCTCTTCAGTCGAGTACACTGTAGTTGATGGGAACAGACGCGAGGGCTATTTGCACTGTATATGGCAATTGGAGCGCAATAGTGACTCTCCTTACCAGAAAACAACTCTTGCTCGTAGGACCAGAAACTGCATGTGATTCAACTCCATTTCTGACTGGGAAACAAACACTAGCTCGCCTTAGAAGAAACACACTCTGCTTTTGAGAAAAGAGCACTCTTCTATTCTACTGTGTGTCCTATAGGGCCAGAACAGTGAGCTTGCTCAGAACAAAAGAACTGTGCTTCCTACACACACGGGCCATATCTAGTTCAACTCTGCTTAGGAAACTGACAAGAACAGTAGCTTCTCTTCAGTCCAGTACACTGTAGTTGCTGGGAACAGACGCGAGGACTATTTGCGCTGTGTATGGCAATGGGAGCGCAATTGTGACTCTCATTACCAGAAAACAACTCTTGCTCATAGGACCAAAAACTGCATGTGATTCAACTCCATTTCTGACTGGGAAACAAACACTAGCTCGCCTTAGAAGAAACACACTCTGCCTTTGAGAAAAGAGCACTCTTCTACTCTACTGTGTTTCCTATAGGGCCAGAACAGTGAGCTTGCTCAGAACAAAAGAACTGTGCTTCCTACACACACGGGCCATATCTACTTCAACTCTGCTTAGGAAACTGACAAGAACAGTAGCTTCTCTTCAGTCCAGTACACTGTAGTTGCTGGGAACAGACGCGAGTGCTATTTGCACTGTGTATGGCAATGGGAGCGCAATAGTGACTCTCCTTACTGGAAAACAACTCTTGCTCGTAGGACCAAAAACTGCATGTGATTCAACTCCATTTCTGACTGGGAAACAAACACTAGCTCGCCTTACGAGAAACACACTCTGCTTTTTAGAAAAGAGCACTCTTCTACTCTACTGTGTTTCCTATAGGGCCAGAACAGTGAGCTTGCTCAGAACAAAAGAACTGTGCTTCCTACACACACGGGCCATATCTAGTTCAACTCTGCTTAGGAAACTGACAAGAACAGTACCTTCTCTTCAGTCCAGTACACTGTACTTGCTGGGAACAGACGCGAGTGCTATTTGCACTGTTTATGGCAATGGGAGCGCAATAGTTACTCTCCTTACCAGAAAACAACTCTTGCTCTTAGGACCAAAAACTGCATGTGAATCAACTCCATTTCTGACTGGGAAACAAACCCTAGCTGGCCTTGGAAGAAACACACTCTGCTTTTGAGAAAAGAGCTCTCTTCTACTCTACTGTGTTTCCCTTAGTGCCAGAACAGTGAGCTTGCTCAGAGCAAAAGAAGTGTGCTTCCTACGCACATGGGCCATATCTAGTTCAACTCTGCTTAGGAAACTGACAAGAACTGTAGCTTCTCTTCAGTCCAGTACACTGTACTTGCTGGGAACAGACGCGAGTGCTATTTGCACTGTGTATGGCAATGGGAGCGCAATAGTGACTCTATTTACCAGAAAACAACTCTTGCTCCTGTGACCAGAAACTGCATGTGATTCAACTCCATTTCTGACTGGGAAACAAACACTAGCTCACCTTAGAAGAAACACACTCTGCCTTTGAGAAAAGAGCACTCTTCTACTCTACTGTGTTTCCTATAGGGCCAGAACAGTGAGCTTGCTCAGAACAAAAGAACTGTGCTTCCTACACACACGGGCCATATCTAGTTCAACTCTGCTTAGGAAACTGACAAGAACAGTAGCTTCTCTTCAGTCCAGTACACTGTAGTTGCTGGGAACAGACGTGAGTGCTATTTGCACTGTGTATGGCAATGGGAGCGCAATAGTGACTCTCCTTACCAGAAAACAACTCTTGCTCGTAGGACCAAAAACTGCATGTGATTCAACTCCATTTCTGACTGGGAAACAAACACTAGCTCGCCTTACGAGAAAAACACTCTGCTTTTGAGAAAAGACCACTCTTCTACTCTACTGTGATTCCTATAGGGCCAGAACAGTGAGCTTGCTCAAAACAAAAGAACTGTGCTTCCTACACACAGGGGCCATATCTAGTTCAACTCTGCTTAGGAAACTGACAAGAACAGTAGCTTCTCTTCAGTCCAGTACACTGTAATTGCTGGGAACAGACGCGAGTGCTATTTGTACTGTGTATGGCAATGGGAGCGCAAAAGTGACTCTCCTAGCAGAAAACAACTCTTGCTCGTAGGACCAAAAACTGCATGTGATTCAACTCCATTTCTGACTGGGAAACAAACACTATCTCGCCTTAGAAGAAACACACTCTGCTTTTGAATAAAGAGCACTCTTCTACTCTACTGTGTTTCCTATAGGGCCAGAACAGTGAGCTTGCTCAGAACAAAAGAACTGTGCTTCCTACACACACGGGCCATATCCAGTTCAACTCTGCTTAGGAAACTGACAAGAACAGTAGCTTCTCTTCAGTCCAGTACACTGTAGTTGCTGGGAACAGGCACGAGTGCTATTTGCACTGTGTATGGCAATGGGAGCGCAATAGTGACTCTCCTTACCTGAAAACAACTCTTGCTCGTAGGACCAGAAACTGCATGTGATTCAACTCCATTTCTGACTGGGAAACAAACACTAGCTCGCCTTACGAGAAACACACTCTGCTTTTGAGAAAAGAACACTCTTCTACTCTACTGTGTTTCCTATGGGGCCAGAAGAGTGAGCTTGCTCAGAACAAAAGAACTGTGCTTCCTACACACATGGGCCTTATCTAGTTCAACTCTGCTTAGGAAACTGACAAGAACAGTAGCTTCTCTTCAGTCCAGTACACTGTACTTGCTGGGAACAGACGCGAGTGCTATTTGCACTGTGTTTGGCAATGGGAGCGCAATAGTTACTCTCCTTACCGGAAAACAACTCTTGCTAGTAGGACCAAAAACTGCATGTGATTCAACTCCATTTCTGACTGGGAAACAAACACTAGCTTGCCTTGGAAGAAACACACTCTGCTTTTGAGAAAAGAGCACTCTTCTACTCTACTGTGTTTCCTAAAGGGCCAGAACAGTGAGCTTGCTCAGAACAAAAGAATTGTGCTTCCTACACACACGGGCCATATCTAGTTCAACTCTGCTTAGGAAACTGACAAGAACAGTAGCATCTCTTCAGTCCAGTACACTGTACTTGCTGGGAACAGACGCGAGTGCTATTTGCACTGTGTATGGCAATGGGAGTGCAATAGTGACTCTCCTTACCAGAAAACAACTCTTGCTCATAGGACCAAAAACTGCATGTGATTCAACTCCATTTTTGTCTGGGAAACAAACACTAGCTCGCCTTAGAAGAAACACACTCTGCTTTTGAGAAAAGACCACTCTTCTACTGTACTGTGTTTCCTATAGGGCCAGAACAGTGAGCTTGCTCAGAAAAAAAGAACTGTGCTTCCTACACACACGGGCCATATCTAGTTCAACTATGCTTAGGAAACTGACAAGAACAATAGCTTCTCTTCAGTCCAGTACACTGTACTTGCTGGGAACAGACGCGAGTGCTATTTGCATTGTGTATGGCAATGAGAGCACAATAGTGACTCTCCTTACCAGAAAACAACTCTTGCTCGTAGGACCAAAAACTGCATGTGATTCACCTCCATTTCTAACTGGGAAACAAACACTAGCTCGCCTTAGAAGAAACACACTCTGCTTTGGAGAAAAGACCACTCTTCTACTCTACTGTGTTTCCTATAGGGCCAGAACAGTGAGCTTGCTCAGAAAAAAAGAACTGTGCTTCCTACACACACGGGCCATATCTAGTTCAACTCTGCTTAGAAAACTGACAAGAACAGTAGCTTCTCTTCAGTCCAGTACACTGTACTTGCTGGGAACAGACGCGAGTGCTATTTGCACTGTGTATGGCAATGGGAGCGCAATAGTGACTCTCCTTACCAGAAAACAACTCTTGCTTGTAGGACCAAAAACTGCATGTGATTGAACTCCTTATCTGTCTGGGAAACAAACACTAGCTCGCCTTACAAGAAACACACTCTGCTTTTGAGAAAAGACCACTCTTCTACTGTACTGTGTTTCCTATAGGGCTAGAACAGTGAGCTTGCTCAGAAAAAAAGAACTGTGCTTCCTACACTCACGGGCCATATCTAATTCAACTCTGCTTAGGAAACTTACAAGAACAGTAGCTTCTCTTCAGTCCAGTACACTGTACTTGCTGGGAACAGACGCGAGTGCTATTTGCACTGTGTATGGCAATGGAAGCACAATAGTGACTCTCCTTACCAGAAAACAACTCTCGCTCGTAGGACCAGAAACTGCATGTGATTCAACTCCATTTCTGACTGAGAAACAAACACTAGCCCGCCTTACGAGAAACACATCTGCTTTTGAGAAAAGAGCACTGTTCTGCTCTACTGTTATTCCTATAGGGCCAGAAGAGTGAGCTTGCTCAGAACAAAAGAACTGTGCTTCCTACACACACAGGCCATATCTAGTTAAACTCTGCTTAGGAAACTGACAAGAACAGTAGCTTCTCTTCAGTCCAGTACACTGTACTTGCTGGGAACAGACGCGTGTGCTATTTGCACTGTGTATGGCAATGGGAGCGCAATAGTGACTCTCCTTACCAGAAAACAACTCTTGCTCGTAGGACCAAAAACTGCATGTGATTCAACTCCATTTCTGACTGGGAAACAAACACTAGCTCGCCTTACGAGAAACACACTCTGCTTTTGAGAAAAGAACACTCTTCTACTCTACTGTGTTTCCTATGGGGCCAGAAGAGTGAGCTTGCTCAGAACAAAAGAACTGTGCTTCCTACACACATGGGCCTTATCTAGTTCAACTCTGCTTAGGAAACTGACAAGAACAGTAGCTTCTCTTCAGTCCAGTACACTGTACTTGCTGGGAACAGACGCGAGTGCTATTTGCACAGTGTTTGGCAATGGGAGCGCAATAGTTACTCTCCTTACCGGAAAACAACTCTTGCTAGTAGGACCAAAAACTGCATGTGATTCAACTCCATTTCTGACTGGGAAACAAACACTAGCTCGCCTTGGAAGAAACACACTCTGCTTTTGAGAAAAGAGCACTCTTCTACTCTACTGTGTTTCCTAAAGGGCCAGAACAGTGAGCTTGCTCAGAACAAAAGAATTGTGCTTCCTACACACACGGGCCATATCTAGTTCAACTCTGCTTAGGAAACTGACAAGAACAGTAGCATCTCTTCAGTCCAGTACACTGTACTTGCTGGGAACAGACGCGAGTGCTATTTGCACTGTGTATGGCAATGGGAGTGCAATAGTGACTCTCCTTACCTAAAACAACTCTTGCTCATAGGACCAAAAACTGCATGTGATTCAACTCCATTTTTGTCTGGGAAACAAACACTAGCTCGCCTTAGAAGAAACACACTCTGCTTTTGAGAAAAGACCACTCTTCTACTGTACTGTGTTTCCTATAGGGCCAGAACAGTGAGCTTGCTCAGAAAAAAAGAACTGTGCTTCCTACACACACGGGCCATATCTAGTTCAACTCTGCTTAGGAAACTGACAAGAACAATAGCTTCTCTTCAGTCCAGTACACTGTACTTGCTGGGAACAGACGCGAGTGCTATTTGCATTGTGTATGGCAATGAGAGCACAATAGTGACTCTCCTTACCAGAAAACAACTCTTGCTCGTAGGACCAAAAACTGCATGTGATTCACCTCCATTTCTAACTGGGAAACAAACACTAGCTCGCCTTAGAAGAAACACACTCTGCTTTGGAGAAAAGACCACTCTTCTACTCTACTGTGTTTCCTATAGGGCCAGAACAGTGAGCTTGCTCAGAAAAAAAGAACTGTGCTTCCTACACACACGGGCCATATCTAGTTCAACTCTGCTTAGAAAACTGACAAGAACAGTAGCTTCTCTTCAGTCCAGTACACTGTACTTGCTGGGAACAGACGCGAGTGCTATTTGCACTGTGTATGGCAATGGGAGCGCAATAGTGACTCTCCTTACCAGAAAACAACTCTTGCTTGTAGGACCAAAAACTGCATGTGATTGAACTCCTTATCTGTCTGGGAAACAAACACTAGCTCGCCTTACAAGAAACACACTCTGCTTTTGAGAAAAGACCACTCTTCTACTGTACTGTGTTTCCTATAGGGCTAGAACAGTGAGCTTGCTCAGAAAAAAAGAACTGTGCTTCCTACACTCACGGGCCATATCTAATTCAACTCTGCTTAGGAAACTTACAAGAACAGTAGCTTCTCTTCAGTCCAGTACACTGTACTTGCTGGGAACATACGCGAGTGCAATTTGCACTGTGTATGGCAATGGAAGCACAATAGTGACTCTCCTTACCAGAAAACAACTCTCGCTCGTAGGACCAGAAACTGCATGTGATTCAACTCCATTTCTGACTGAGAAACAAACACTAGCCCGCCTTACGAGAAACACATCTGCTTTTGAGAAAAGAGCACTGTTCTGCTCTACTGTTATTCCTATAGGGCCAGAAGAGTGAGCTTCCTCAGAACAAAAGAACTGTGCTTCCTACACACACAGGCCATATCTAGTTAAACTCTGCTTAGTAAACTGACAAGAACAGTAGCTTCTCTTCAGTCCAGTACACTGTACTTGCTGGGAACAGACACGTGTGCTATTTGCACTGTGTATGGCAATGGGAGCGCAATAGTGACTCTCCTTACCAGAAAACAACTCTTGCTCATAGGACCAAAAACTGCATGTGATTCAACTCCATTTCTGACTGGGAAACAAACACTAGCTCGCCTTACGAGAAACACACTCTGCTATTGAGAAAAGAGCACTCTTCTACTCTACTGTGTTTCCTATAGGGCCAGAACAGTGAGCTTGCTCAGAACAAAAGAACTGTGCTTCCTACACACACGGGCCATATCTAGTTCAACTCTGCTTAGGAAACTGACAAGAACAGTACCTTCTCTTCAGTCCAGTACACTGTACTTGCTGGGAACAGACGCGAGTGCTATTTGCACTGTTTATGGCAATGGGAGCGCAATAGTTACTCTCCTTACCAGAAAACAACTCTTGCTCATAGGACCAAAAACTGCATGTGAATCAACTCCATTTCTGACTGGGAAACAAACACTAGCTGGCCTTGGAAGAAACACACTCTGCTTTTGAGAAAAGAGCTCTCATCTACTCTACTGTGTTTCCCTTAGTGCCAGAATAGTGAGCTTGCTCAGAACAAAAGAAGTGTGCTTCCTACGCACATGGGCCATATCTAGTTCAACTCTGCTTAGGAAACTGACAAGAACTGTAGCTTCTCTTCAGTCCAGTACACTGTACTTGCTGGGAACAGACGCGAGTGCTATTTGCACTGTGTATGGCACTGGGAGCGCAATAGTGACTCTACTTACCAGAAAACAACTCTTGCTCGTAGGACCAAAAACTGCATGTGATTCAACTCCATTTCTGTCTGGGAAACAAACACTAGCTCACCTTTAAAGAAACACACTCTGCTTTTGAGAAAAGACCACTCTTCTACTGTACTGTGTTTCCTATAGGGCCTGAACAGTGAGCTTGCTCAGAAAAAAAGAACTGTGCTTCCTACACACACGGACCATATCTAGTTCAACTCTGCTTAGGATACTGACAAGAACAGTAGCTTCTCTTCAGTCCAGTACACTGTAGTTGCTGGGAACAGACGCGAGTGCTATTTGCACTGTGTATGGCAATGGGAGCGCAATAGTGTCTCTCCTTACCAAAAAACAACTCTTGCTCGTAGGACCAAAAACTGCATGAGATTCAACTCCATTTCTGACTGGGAAACAAACACTAGCTCGCCTTAGAAGAAACACACTCTGCTTTTGAAAAAAGAGCACTCTTCTGCTCTAATGTGTTTATTATAGGGCCAGAACAGTGAGCTTGCTCATAACAAAAGAACTGTGCTTCCTACACACATGGGCCTTGTCTAGTTCAACTCTGCTTAAGAAACTGACAAGAACAGTAGCTTCTCTTCAGTCCATTACACTGTAGTTGCTGGGAACAGACGCAAGTGCTATTTGCACTGTGTATGGCAATGGAAGCGCAATAGTGACTCTCCTACCAAAAAACAACTCTTGCTAGTAGGACCAAAAACTGCATGTGATTCAACTCCATTTCTGACTGGGAAACAAACACTAGCTCGCCTTGGAAGAAAAACACTCTGCTTTTGAGAAAAGAGCACTCTTCTACTCTACTGTGTTTCCTATGGGGCCAGAACAATGAGTTTGCTCAGAACAAAAGAACTGTGCTTCCTACACACACGGGCCATATCTAGTTCAACTCTGCTTAGGAAACTGACAAGAACAGTACCCTCTCTTCAGTCCAGTACACTGTACTTGCTGGGAACAGACGCGAGTGCTATTTGCACTGTGTATGGCAATGGAAGCGCAATAGTGACTCTCCTACCAGAAAACAACTCTTGCTCGTAGGACCAAAAACTGCATGTGATTCAACTCCATTTCTGACTGGGAAACAAACACTAGCTCACCTTGGAAGAAAAACACTCTGCTTTTGAGAAAAGAGCACTCTTCTACTCTACTGTGTTTCCTATGGGGCCAGAACAATGAGCTTGCTCAGAACAAAAGAACTGTGCTTCCTACACACACGGGCCATATCTAGTTCAACTCTGCTTAGGAAACTGACAAGAACAGTAGCATCTCTTCAGTCCAGTACACTGTACTTGCTGGGAACAGACGCGAGTGCTATTTGCACTGTGTATCGCAATGGGAGTGCAATAGTGACTCTCCTTACCAGAAAACAACTCTTGCTCGTAGGACCAAAAACTGCATGTGATTCAACTCCATTTCTGTCTGGGAAACAAACACTAGCCCGCCTTACGAGAAACACAATCTGCTTTTGAGAAAAGAGCACTCTTCTACTCTACTGTGTTTCCTGTAGGGCCAGAACAGTGAGCTTGCTCAGAACAAAAGAACTGTGCTTCCTAAACACACGGCCATATCTAGTTCAACTCTGCTTAGGAAACTGACAAAAATAGTAGCTTCTCTTCAGTCCAGTACACTGTACTTGCTGGGAACAGACGAGAGTGCTATTTGCACTGTGTATGGCAATGGGAGCCCAATAGTGACCCTCCTTACCAGAAAACAACTCTTGCTCGTAGGACCAGAAACTGCATGTGATTCAACTCCATTTCTGACTGGCAAACAAACACTAGCTCGCCTTAGAAGAAACAGACTCTGCTTTTGAGAAAAGACCACTCTCTACTCTACTGTGTTTCCTATAGGGCCAGAACAGTGAGCTTGCTCAGAACAAAAGAACTGTGCTTCCTAAACACACGGGCCATATCTAGTTCAACTCTGCTTAGGAAACTGACAAGAACAGTAGCTTGTCTTCAGTCCAGTACACTGTACTTACTGGGAACAGACGCGAGTGCTATTTGTACTGTGTATGGCAATGGAAGCACAATAGTGTCTCTCCTTACCAGAAAACAACTCTTGCTCGTAGGACCAAAAACTGCATGTGATTCAACTCCATTTCTGACTGGGAAACAAACACTAGCTCATCTTAGAAGAAACATACTCTGCTTTTGAGAAAAGACCACACTTCTACTCAACTGTGTTTCCTATAGGGCCAGAACAGTGAGCTTGCTCAGAACAAAGAACTGTGCTTCCTACACACACGGGCCATATCTAGTTCAACTCTGCTTAGGAAACTGACAAGAACAGTAGCTTCTCTTCAGTCCAGTACACTGTACATGCTGGGAACAGACGCGAGTGCTATTTGCACTGTGTATGGCAATGGGAGCGCAATAGTGACTCTCCTTACCTGAAAACAACTATTGCTCATAGGACCAGAAACTGCATGTGATTCAACTCCATTTCTGACTGGGAAACAAACACTATCTCGCCTTAGAAGAAACACACTCTGCCTTTGAGAAAAGAGCACTCTTCTACTCTACTGTGTTTCCTAAAGGCCAGAACAGTGAGCTTGCTCAGAACAAAAGAACTGTGCTTCCTACACACACGGGCCATATCTAGTTCAACTCTGCTTAGGAAACTGACAAGAACAGTAGCTTCTCTTCTGTCCAGTACACTGTAGTTGCTGGGAACAGACGCGAGTGCTATTTGCACTGTGTATGGCAATGGGAGCGCAATAGTGACTCTCCTTACCAGAAAACAACTCTTGCTCGTAGGACCAAAAACCGCATGTGATTCAACTCCATTTCTGACTGGGAAACAAACACTAGCTCGCCTTACGAGAAACACACTCTGCTTTTGAGAAAAGACCACTCTTCTACTCTACTGTGATTCCTATAGGGCCAGAACAGTGAGCTTGCTCAGAACAAAAGAACTGTGCTTCCTACACACACGGGCCATATCTAGTTCAACTCTGCTTAGGAAACTGACAAGAACAGTAGCTTCTCTTCAGTCCAGTACACTGTAGTTGCTGGGAACAGGCACGAGTGCTATTTGCACTGTGTATGGCAATGGGAGCACAATAGTGACTCTCCTTACCTGAAAACAACTCTTGCTCGTAGGACCAGAAACCCCATGTGATTCAACTCCATTTCTGACTGGGAAACAAACACTAGCTCGCCTTACGAGAAACACACTCTGCTTTTGAGAAAAGAACACTCTTCTACTCTACTGTGTTTCCTATGGGGCCAGAAGAGTGAGCTTGCTCAGAACAAAAGAACTGTGCTTCCTACACACATGGGCCTTATCTAGTTCAACTCTGCTTAGGAAACTGACAAGAAAAGTAGCTTCTCTTCAGTCCAGTACACTGTAGTTGCTGGGAAGAGACGCGAGTGCTATTTGCACTGTGTTTGGCAATGGGAGCGCAATAGTGACTCTCCTTACCGGAAAACAACTCTTGCTAGTAGGACCAAAAACTGCATGTGATTCAACTCCATTTCTGACTGGGAAACAAACACTAGCTCGACTTGGAAGAAACACACTCTGCTTTTGAGAAAAGAGCACTCTTCTACTCTACTGTCTTTCCTAAAGGGCCAGAACAGTGAGCTTGCTCAGAACAAAAGAATTGTGCTTCCTACACACACGGGCCATATCTAGTTCAACTCTGCTTAGGAAACTGACAAGAACAGTAGCATCTCTTCAGTCCAGTACACTGTACTTGCTGGGAACAGACGCGAGTGCTATTTGCACTGTGTATGGCAATGGGAGTGCAATAGTGACTCTCCTTACCAGAAAACAACTCTTGCTCATAGGACCAAAAACTGCATGTGATTCAACTCCATTTTTGTCTGGGAAACAAACACTAGCTCGCCTTAGAAGAAACACACTCTGCTTTTGAGAAAAGACCACTCTTCTACTCTACTGTGTTTCCTATAGGGCCAGAACAGTGAGCTTGCTCAGAAAAAAAGAACTGTGCTTCCTACACACACAGGCCATATCTAGTTCAACTATGCTTAGGAAACTGACAAGAACAATAGCTTCTCTTCAGTCCAGTACACTGTACTTGCTGGGAACAGACGCGAGTGCTATTTGCACTGTGTATGGCAATGAGAGCGCAATAGTGACTCTCCTTACCAGAAAACAACTCTTGCTCGTAGGACCAAAAACTGCATGTGATTCACCTCCATTTCTAACTGGGAAACAAACACTAGCTCGCCTTAGAAGAAACACACTCTGCTTTGGAGAAAAGACCACTCTTCTACTCTACTGTGTTTCCTATAGGGCCAGAACAGTGAGCTTGCTCAGAAAAAAAGAACTGTGCTTCCTACACACACGGGCCATATCTAGTTCAACTCTGCTTAGAAAACTGACAAGAACAGTAGCTTCTCTTCAGTCCAGTACACTGTACTTGCTGGGAACAGACGCGAGTGCTATTTGCACTGTGTATGGCAATGGGAGCGCAATAGTGACTCTCCTTACCAGAAAACAACTCTTGCTCGTAGGACCAAAAACTGCATGTGATTCAACTCCTTATCTGTCTGGGAAACAAACACTAGCTCGCCTTACAAGAAAGACACTCTGCTTTTGAGAAAAGACCACTCTTCTACTGTACTGTGTTTCCTATAGGGCCAGAACAGTGAGCTTGCTCAGAAAAAAAGAACTGTGCTTCCTACACACACGGGCCATATCTAGTTCAACTCTGCTTAGGATACTGACAAGAACAGTAGCTTCTCTTCAATCCAGTACACTGTTGTTGCTGGGAACAGACGCGAGTTCTATTTGTGCTGTGTATGGAAATGAAAGCGCAATAGTGACTCTCCTTACCAGAAAACAACTCTTGCTCGTAGGACGAAAAACTGCATGAGATTCAACTCCATTTCTGACTGGGAAACAAACACTAGATTGCCTTAGAAGAAACACACTCTTCTTTTGAGAAAAGAGCACTCTTCTGCTCTACTGTGAATCCTATAGGGCCAGAAGAGTGAGCATGCTCAGAACAAAAGAACTGTGCTTACTACACACATGGGCCTTATCTAGTTCAACTCTGCTTATGAAACTGACAAGAACAGTAGCTTCTCTTCAGTCCAGTACACTGTACTTGCAAGGGAACAGACGCCATTGCTATTTGCACTGTGTATGGCAATGGGAGCTCAATAGTGACTCTCCTTACCGGAAAAAAACTCTTGCTCGTAGGACCAAAAACTGCATGTGATTCAACTCCATTTCTGACTGGGAAACAAACACTAGCTCGCCTTGGAAGAAACACACTCTGCTTTTGAGAAAAGAGCACTCTTTACTCTACTGTGTTTCCCTTAGGGCCAGAACAGTGAGCTTGCTCAGAAAAAAAGAACTGTGCTTCCTACACACATGGGCCATATCTAATTCAACTCTGCTTAGGAAACTGACAAGAACAGTAGCTTCTCTTCAGTCCAGTACACTGTACTTGCTGGGAACAGACGCGAGTGCTATTTGCACTGTGTATGGCAATGGAAGCACAATAGTGACTCTCCTTACCAGAAAACAACTCTTGCTCGTAGGACCAGAAACTGCATGTGATTCAACTCCATTTCTGACTGAGAAACAAACACTAGCCCGCCTTACGAGAAACACATCTGCTTTTGAGAAAAGAGCACTGTTCTGCTCTCCTGTTATTCCTATAGGGCCAGAAGAGTGAGCTTGCTCAGAACAAAAGAACTGTGCTTCCTACACACACGGGCCATATCTAGTTCAACTCTGCTTAGGAAACTGACAAGAACAGTAGCTTCTCTTCAGTCCAGTACACTGTAGTTGCTGGGAACAGGCACGAGTGCTATTTGCACTGTGTATGGCAATGGGAGCACAATAGTGACTCTCCTTACCTGAAAACAACTCTTGCTCGTAGGACCAGAAACCGCATGTGATTCAACTCCATTTCTGACTGGGAAACAAACACTAGCTCGCCTTACGAGAAACACACTCTGCTTTTGAGAAAAGAACACTCTTCTACTCTACTGTGTTTCCTATGGGGCCAGAAGAGTGAGCTTGCTCAGAACAAAAGAACTGTGCTTCCTACACACATGGGCCTTATCTAGTTCAACTCTGCTTAGGAAACTGACAAGAAAAGTAGCTTCTCTTCAGTCCAGTACACTGTAGTTGCTGGGAAGAGACGCGAGTGCTATTTGCACTGTGCTTGGCAATGGGAGCACAATAGTGACTCTCCTTACCGGAAAACAACTCTTGCTAGTAGGACCAAAAACTGCATGTGATTCAACTCCATTTCTGACTGGGAAACAAACACTAGCTCGCCTTGGAAGAAACACACTCTGCTTTTGAGAAAAGAGCACTCTTCTACTCTACTGTGTTTCCTAAAGGGCCAGAACAGTGAGCTTGCTCAGAACAAAAGAATTGTGCTTCCTACACACACAGGCCATATCTAGTTCAACTCTGCTTAGGAAACTGACAAGAACAGTAGCATCTCTTCAGTCCAGTACACTGTACTTGCTGGGAACAGACGCGAGTGCTATTTGCACTGTGTATGGCAATGGGAGTGCAATAGTGACTCTCCTTACCAGAAAACAACTCTTGCTCATAGTACCAAAAACTGCATGTGATTCAACTCCATTTTTGTCTGGGAAACAAACACTAGCTCGCCTTAGAAGAAACACACTCTGCTTTTTAGAAAAGAGCACTCTTCTACTCTACTGTGTTTCCTATAGGGCCAGAACAGTGAGCTTGCTCAGAACAAAAGAACTGTGCTTCCTACACACACGGGCCATATCTAGTTCAACTCTGCTTAGGAAACTGACAAGAACAGTACCTTCTCTTCAGTCCAGTACACTGTACTTGCTGGGAACAGACGCGAGTGCTATTTGCACTGTTTATGGCAATGGGAGCGCAATAGTTACTCTCCTTACCAGAAAACAACTCTTGCTCATAGGACCAAAAACTGCATGTGAATCAACTCCATTTCTGACTGGGAAACAAACACTAGCTGGCCTTGGAAGAAACACACTCTGCTTTTGAGAAAAGAGCTCTCTTCTACTCTACTGTGTTTCCCTTAGTGCCAGAACAGTGAGCTTGCTCAGAGCAAAAGAAGTGTGCTTCCTACGCACATGGGCCATATCTAGTTCAACTCTGCTTAGGAAACTGACAAGAACAGTAGCATCTCTTCAGTCCAGTACACTGTACTTGCTGGGAACAGACGCGAGTGCTATTTGCACTGTGTATGGCAATGGGAGTGCAATAGTGACTCTCCTTACCAGAAAACAACTCTTGCTCATAGTACCAAAAACTGCATGTGATTCAACTCCATTTTTGTCTGGGAAACAAACACTAGCTCGCCTTAGAAGAAACACACTCTGCTTTTTAGAAAAGAGCACTCTTCTACTCTACTGTGTTTCCTATAGGGCCAGAACAGTGAGCTTGCTCAGAACAAAAGAACTGTGCTTCCTACACACACGGGCCATACCTAGTTCAACTCTGCTTAGGAAACTGACAAGAACAGTACCTTCTCTTCAGTCCAGTACACTGTACTTGCTGGGAACAGACGCGAGTGCTATTTGCACTGTTTATGGCAATGGGAGCGCAATAGTTACTCTCCTTACCAGAAAACAACTCTTGCTCATAGGACCAAAAACTGCATGTGAATCAACTCCATTTCTGACTGGGAAACAAACACTAGCTGGCCTTGGAAGAAACACACTCTGCTTTTGAGAAAAGAGCTCTCTTCTACTCTACTGTGTTTCCCTTAGTGCCAGAACAGTGAGCTTGCTCAGAGCAAAAGAAGTGTGCTTCCTACGCACATGGGCCATATCTAGTTCAACTCTGCTTAGGAAACTGACAAGAACTGTAGCTTCTCTTCAGTCCAGTACACTGTACTTGCTGGGAACAGACGCGAGTGCTATTTGCACTGTGTATGGCAATGGGAGCGCAATAGTGACTCTATTTACCAGAAAACAACTCTTGCTCGTAGGACCAGAAACTGCATGTGATTCAACTCCATTTCTGACTGGGAAACAAACACTAGCTCACCTTAGAAGAAACACACTCTGCCTTTGAGAAAAGAGCACTCTTCTACTCTACTGTGTTTCCTATAGGGCCAGAACAGTGAGTTTGCTCAGAACAAAAGAAGTGTGCTTCCTACACACACGGGCCATATCCAGTTCAACTCTGCTTAGGAAACTGACAAGAACAGTAGCTTCTCTTCAGTCCAGTACACTGTAGTTGCTGGGAACATGCACGAGTGCTATTTGCACTGTGTATGGCAATGGGAGCGCAATAGTGACTCTCCTTACCTGAAAACAACTCTTGCTCGTAGGACCAGAAACTGCATGTGATTCAACTCCATTTCTGACTGGGAAACAAACACTAGCTCGCCTTACGAGAAACACACTCTGCTTTTGAGAAAAGAACACTCTTCTACTCTACTGTGTTTCCTATAGGGCCAGAAGAGTGAGCTTGCTCAGAACAAAAGAACTGTGCTTCCTACACACATGGGTCTTATCTAGTTCAACTCTGCTTAGGAAACTGACAAGAACAGTAGCATCTCTTCAGTCCAGTACACTGTACTTGCTGGGAACAGACGCGAGTGCTATTTGCACTGTGTTTGGCAATGGGAGTGCAATAGTGACTCTCCTTACCAGAAAACAACTCTTGCTCATAGGACCAAAAACTGCATGTGATTCAACTCCATTTTTGTCTGGGAAACAAACACTAGCTCGCCTTAGAAGAAACACACTCTGCTTTTGAGAAAATACCACTCTTCTACTGTACTGTGTTTCCTATAGGGCCAGAACAGTGAGCTTCTCAGAAAAAAAGAACTGTGCTTCCTACACACACGGGCCATATCTAGTTCAACTATGCTTAGGAAACTGACAAGAACAATAGCTTCTCTTCAGTCCAGTACACTGTACTTGCTGGGAACAGACGCGAGTGCTATTTGCATTGTGTATGGCAATGAGAGCACAATAGTGACTCTCCTTACCAGAAAACAACTCTTGCTCGTAGGACCAAAAACTGCATGTGATTCACCTCCATTTCTAACTGGGAAACAAACACTAGCTCGCCTTAGAAGAAACACACTCTGCTTTGGAGAAAAGACCACTCTTCTACTCTACTGTGTTTCCTATAGGGCCAGAACAGTGAGCTTGCTCAGAACAAAAGAACTGTGCTTCCTACACACACGGGCCATATCTAGTTCAACTCTGCTTAGAAAACTGACAAGAACAGTAGCTTCTCTTCAGTCCAGTACACTGTACTTGCTGGGAACAGACGCGAGTGCTATTTGCACTGTGTATGGCAATGGGAGCGCAATAGTGACTCTCCTTACCAGAAAACAACTCTTGCTTGTAGGACCAAAAACTGCATGTGATTGAACTCCTTATCTGTCTGGGAAACAAACACTAGCTCGCCTTACAAGAAACACACTCTGCTTTTGAGAAAAGACCACTCTTCTACTGTACTGTGTTTCCTATAGGGCTAGAACAGTGAGCTTGCTCAGAAAAAAAGAACTGTGCTTCCTACACTCACGGGCCATATCTAATTCAACTCTGCTTAGGAAACTTACAAGAACAGTAGCTTCTCTTCAGTCCAGTACACTGTACTTGCTGGGAACAGACGCGAGTGCAATTTGCACTGTGTATGGCAATGGAAGCACAATAGTGACTCTCCTTACCAGAAAACAACTCTCGCTCGTAGGACCAGAAACTGCATGTGATTCAACTCCATTTCTGACTGAGAAACAAACACTAGCCCGCCTTACGAGAAACACATCTTCTTTCGAGAAAAGAGCACTGTTCTGCTCTACTGTTATTCCTATAGGGCCAGAAGAGTGAGCTTGCTCAGAACAAAAGAACTGTGCTTCCTACACACACAGGCCATATCTAGTTAAACTCTGCTTAGGAAACTGACAAGAACAGTAGCTTCTCTTCAGTCCAGTACACTGTACTTGCTGGGAACAGACGCGTGTGCTATTTGCACTGTGTATGGCAATGGGAGCGCAATAGTGACTCTCCTTACCAGAAAACAACTCTTGCTCGTAGGACCAAAAACTGCATGTGATTCAACTCCATTTCTGACTGGGAAACAAACACTAGCTCGCCTTGGAAGAAACACACTCTGCTTTTGAGAAAAGAGCACTCTTCTACTCTACTGTGTTTCCTATAGGGCCAGAACAGTGAGCTTGCTCAGAACAAAAGAACTGTGCTTCCTACACACACGGGCCATATCTAGTTCAACTCTGCTTAGGAAACTGACAAGAACAGTACCTTCTCTTCAGTCCAGTACACTGTACTTGCTGGGAACAGACGCGAGTGCTATTTGCACTGTTTATGGCAATGGGAGCGCAATAGTGACTCTCCTTACCAGAAAACAACTCTTGCTCATAGGACCAAAAACTGCATGTGAATCAACTCCATTTCTGACTGGGAAACAAACACTAGCTGGCCTTGGAAGAAACACACTCTGCTTTTGAGAAAAGAGCTCTCTTCTACTCTACTGTGTTTCCCTTAGTGCCAGAATAGTGAGCTTGCTCAGAACAAAAGAAGTGTGCTTCCTACGCACATGGGCCATATCTAGTTCAACTCTGCTTAGGAAACTGACAAGAACTGTAGCTTCTCTTCAGTCCAGTACACTGTACTTGCTGGGAACAGACGCGAGTGCTATTTGCACTGTGTATGGCACTGGGAGCGCAATAGTGACTCTACTTACCAGAAAACAACTCTTGCTCGTAGGACCAAAAACTGCATGTGATTCAACTCCATTTCTGTCTGGGAAACAAACACTAGCTCACCTTTCAAGAAACACACTCTGCTTTTGAGAAAAGACCACTCTTCTACTGTACTGTGTTTCCTATAGGGCCTGAACAGTGAGCTTGCTCAGAAAAAAAGAACTGTGCTTCCTACACACACGGACCATATCTAGTTCAACTCTGCTTAGGATACTGACAAGAACAGTAGCTTCTCTTCAGTCCAGTACACTGTAGTTGCTGGGAACAGACGCGAGTGCTATTTGCACTGTGTATGGCAATGGGAGCGCAATAGTGACTCTCCTTACCAAAAAACAACTCTTGCTCGTAGGACCAAAAACTGCATGAGATTCAACTCCATTTCTGACTGGGAAACAAACACTAGCTCGCCTTAGAAGAAACACACTCTGCTTTTGAAAAAAGAGCACTCTTCTGCTCTAATGTGTTTATTATAGGGCCAGAACAGTGAGCTTGCTCATAACAAAAGAACTGTGCTTCCTACACACATGGGCCTTGTTAGTTCAACTCTGCTTAAGAAACTGACAAGAACAGTAGCTTCTCTTCAGTCCATTACACTGTAGTTGCTGGGAACAGACGCGAGTGCTATTTGCACTGTGTATGGCAATGGAAGCGCAATAGTGACTCTCCTACCAGAAAACAACTCTTGCTCGTAGGACCAAAAACTGCATGTGATTCAACTCCATTTCTGACTGGGAAACAAACACTAGCTCGCCTTGGAAGAAAAACACTCTGCTTTTGAGAAAAGAGCACTCTTCTACTCTACTGTGTTTCCTATGGGGCCAGAACAATGAGCTTGCTCAGAACAAAAGAACTGTGCTTCCTACACACACGGGCCATATCTAGTTCAACTCTGCTTAGGAAACTGACAAGAACAGTACCCTCTCTTCAGTCCAGTACACTGTACTTGCTGGGAACAGACGCGAGTGCTATTTGCACTGTGTATGGCAATGGAAGCGCAATAGTGACTCTCCTAGCAGAAAACAACTCTTGCTCGTAGGACCAAAAACTGCATGTGATTCAACTCCATTTCTGACTGGGAAACAAACACTAGCTCACCTTGGAAGAAAAACACTCTGCTTTTGAGAAAAGAGCACTCTTCTACTCTACTGTGTTTCCTATGGGGCCAGAACAATGAGCTTGCTCAGAACAAAAGAACTGTGCTTCCTACACACACGGGCCATATCTAGTTCAACTCTGCTTAGGAAACTGACAAGAACAGTACCCTCTCTTCAGTCCAGTACACTGTACTTGCTGGGAACAGACGCGAGTGCTATTTGCACTGTGTATGGCAATGGGAGCTCAATAGTGACTCTCCTTACCGGAAAACAACTCTTGCTCGTAGGACCAAAAACTGCATGTGAATCAACTCCATTTCTGACTGGGAAACAAACACTAGCTCGCCTTGGAAGAAACACACTCTGCTTTGGAGAAAAGACCACTCTTCTACTCTACTGTGTTTCCATTAGTGCCAGAACAGTGAGCTTGCTCAGAACAAAAGAACTGTGCTTCCTACGCACACGGGCCATATCTAGTTCAACTCTGCTTAGGAAACTGACAAGAACAGTAGCATCTCTTCAGTCAAGTACACTGTACTTGCTGGGAACTGACGCGAGTGCTATTTGCACTGTGTATGGCAATGGGAGTGCAATAGTGACTCTCCTTACCAGAAAACAACTCTTGCTCGTAGGACCAAAAACTGCATGTGATTCAACTCCATTTCTGTATGGGAAACAAACACTAGCCCGCCTTACGAGAAACACAATCTGCTTTTGAGAAAAGAGCACTCTTCTACTCTACTGTGTTTCCTGTAGGGCCAGAACAGTGAGCTTGCTCAGAACAAAAGAACTGTGCTTCCTAAACACACGGCCATATCTAGTTCAACTCTGCTTAGGAAACTGACAAGAACAGTAGCTTCTCTTCAGTCCAGTACACTGTACTTGCTGGGAACAGACGCGAGTGCTATTTGCACTGTGTATGGCAATGGGAGCGCAATAGTGACTCTCCTTACCAGAAAACAGCTCTTGCTCGTAGGACCAGAAACTGCATGTGATTCAACTCCATTTCTGACTGGCAAACAAACACTAGCTCGCCTTAGAAGAAACAGACTCTGCTTTTGAGAAAAGACCACTCTCTACTCTACTGTGTTTCCTATAGGGCCAGAACAGTGAGCTTGCTCAGAACAAAAGAACTGTGCTTCCTACACACACGAGCCATATCTAGTTCAACTCTGCTTAGGAAACTGACAAGAACAGTACCCTCTCTTCAGTCGAGTACACTGTAGTTGATGGGAACAGACGCGAGGGCTATTTGCACTGAATATGGCAATTGGAGCGCAATAGTGACTCTCCTTACCAGAAAACAACTCTTGCTCGTAGGTCCAGAAACTGCATGTGATTCAACTCCATTTCTGACTGGGAAACAAACACTAGCTCGCCTTAGAAGAAACACACTCTGCTTTTGAGAAAAGAGCACTCTTCTATTCTACTGTGTGTCCTATAGGGCCAGAACAGTGAGCTTGCTCAGAACAAAAGAACTGTGCTTCCTACACACACGGGCCATATCTAGTTCAACTCTGCTTAGGAAACTGACAAGAACTGTAGCTTCTCTTCAGTCCAGTACACTGTAGTTGCTGGGAACAGACGCGAGGACTATTTGCGCTGTGTATGGCAATGGGAGCGCAATTGTGACTCTCATTACCAGAAAACAACTCTTGCTCATAGGACCAAAAACTGCATGTGATTCAACTCCATTTCTGACTGGGAAACAAACACTAGCTCGCCTTAGAAGAAACACACTCTGCCTTTGAGAAAAGAGCACTCTTCTACTCTACTGTGTTTCCCTTAGTGCCAGAAGAGTGAGCTTGCTCAGAACAAAAGAACTGTGCTTCCTACGCACACGGGCCATATCTTGTTCAACTCTGCTTAGGAAACTGACAAGAACAGTAGCATCTCTTCAGTCCAGTACACTGTACTTGCTGGGAACAGACGCGAGTGCTATTTGCACTGTGTATGGCAATGGGAGTGCAATAGTGACTCTCTTTACCAGAAAACAACTCTTGCTCATAGAACCAAAAACTGCATGTGATTCAACTCCATTTCTGTATGGGAAACAAACACTATCCCGCCTTACGAGAAACACACTCTGCTTTTGAGAAAAGAGCACTCTTCTGCTCTACTGTTATTCCTATAGGGCCAGAAGAGTGAGCTTGCTCAGAACAAAAGAACTGTGCTTCCTACACACACGGGCCATATCTAGTTCAACTCTGCTTAGGAAACTGACAAGAACAGTAGCTTCTCTTCAGTCCAGTACACTGTACTTGTTGGGAACAGACGCGAGTGTTATTTGCACTGTGTATGGCAATGGGAGCGCAATAGTGACTCTCCCTACCAGAAAACAACTCTTGCTCGTAGGACCAGAAACTGCATGTGATTCAACTCCATTTCTGACTGGCAACCAAACACTAGCTCGCCTTAGAAGAAACAGACTCTGCTTTTGAGAAAAGACCACTCTCTACTCTACTGTGTTTCCTATAGGGCCAGAACAGTGAGCTTGCTCAGAACAAAAGAACTGTGCTTCCTAAACACACGGGCCATATCTAGTTCAACTCTGCTTAGGAAACTGACAAGAACAGTAGCTTGTCTTCAGTCCAGTACACTGTACTTACTGGGAACAGACGCGAGTGCTATTTGTACTGTGTATGGCAATGGAAGCACAATAGTGTCTCTCCTTACCAGAAAACAACTCTTGCTCGTAGGACCAAAAACTGCATGTGATTCAACTCCATTTCTGACTGGGAAACAAACACTAGCTCATCTTAGAAGAAACATACTCTGCTTTTGAGAAAAGACCACACTTCTACTCAACTGTGTTTCCTATAGGGCCAGAACAGTGAGCTTGCTCAGAACAAAGAACTGTGCTTCCTACACACACGGGCCATATCTAGTTCAACTCTGCTTAGGAAACTGACAAGAACAGTAGCTTCTCTTCAGTCCAGTACACTGTACATGCTGGGAACAGACGCGAGTGCTATTTGCACTGTGTATGGCAATGGGAGCGCAATAGTGACTCTCCTTACCAGAAAAGAACTATTGCTCATAGGACCAGAAACTGGATGTGATTCAACTCCATTTCTGACTGGGAAACAAACACTAGCTCGCCTTACGAGAAACACACTCTGCTTTTGAGAAAAGAGCACTCTTCTACTCTACTGTGTTTCCTGTAGGGCCAGAAGAGTGAGCTTGCTCAGAACAAAAGAACTGTGCTTCCTACACACATGGGTCATATCTAGTCCAACTCTGCTTAGGAAACTGACAAGAACAGTAGCTTCTCTTCAGTCCAGTACACTGTACTTGCTGGGAACAGACGCGAGTGCTATTTGCACTGTGTATGGCAATGGGAGCACAATAGTGACTCTCCTTACCAGAAAACAATTCTTGCTTGTAGGACCTGAAACTGCATGTGATTCAACTCCATTTCTGACTGGGAAACAAACACTAGCTCGCCTTAGAAGAAACACACTCTGCTTTTGAGAAAAGAGCACTATTCTACTCTACTGTTTTTCCTATAGAGCCAGAACAGTGAGCTTGCTCAGAACAAAAGAACTGTGCTTCCTACACACATGGGCCTTATCTAGTTCAACTCTGCTTAGGAAACTGACAAGAACAGTAGCTTCTCTTCAGTCCAGTACACTGTACTTGCTGGGAACAGACGCGAGGGCTATTTGCACTGTGCACGGAAATGGAAGCACAATAGTGACTCTCCTTTCCGGAAAACAACTCTTGCTCGTAGGACCAAAAACTGCATGTGATTCAACTCCATTTCTGACTGGGAAACAAACACTAGCTCGCCTTGGAAGAAACACACTCTGCTTTTGAGAAAAGAGCACTCTTCTACTCTACTGTGTTTCCTAAAGGGCCAGAACAGTGAGCTTGCTCAGAACAAAAGAACTGTGCTTCCTACACACACGGGCCATATCTAGTTCAACTCTGCTTAGGAAACTGACAAGAACAGTAGCTTCTCTTCAGTCCAGTACACTGTAGTTGCTGGGAACAGACGCCGAGTGCTATTTGCACTGTGTATGGCAATGGGAGCGCAATAGTGACTCTCCTTACCAGAAAACAACTCTTGCTCGTAGGACCAAAAACTGCATGTGATTCAACTCCATTTCTGACTGGGAAACAAACACTAGCTCGCCTTACGAGAAAAACACTCTGCTTTTGAGAAAAGACCACTCTTCTACTCTACTGTGATTCCTATAGGGCCAGAACAGTGAGCTTGCTCAAAACAAAAGAACTGTGCTTCCTACACACAGGGGCCATATCTAGTCCAACTCTGCTTAGGAAACTGACAAGAACAGTAGCTTCTCTTCAGTCCAGTACACTGTACTTGCTGGGAACAGACGCGAGTGCTATTTGTACTGTGTATGGCAATGGGAGCGCAATAGTGACTCTCCTTACCTGAAAACAACTCCTGCTCGTAGGACCAGAAACTGCATGTGATTCAACTCCATTTCTGACTGGGAAACAAACACTAGCTCGCCTTACGAGAAACACACTCTGCTTTTGAGAAAAGAACACTCTTCTACTCTACTGTGTTTCCTATGGGGCCAGAAGAGTGAGCTTGCTCAGAACACAAGAACTGTGCTTCCTACACACATGGGCCTTATCTAGTTCAACTCTGCTTAGGAAACTGACAAGAACAGTAGCTTCTCTTCAGTCCAGTACACTGTACTTGCTGGGAACAGACGCGAGTGCTATTTGCACTGTGTTTGGCAATGGGAGCGCAATAGTGACTCTCCTTACCGGAAAACAACTCTTGCTAGTAGGACCAAAAACTGCATGTGATTCAACTCCATTTCTGACTGGGAAACAAACACTAGCTCGCCTTGGAAGAAACACACTCTGCTTTTGAGAAAAGAGCACTCTTTTACTCTACTGTGTTTCCTAAAGGGCCAGAACAGTGAGCTTGCTCAGAACAAAGGAAATGTGCTTCCTACACACACGGGCCATATCTAGTTCAACTCTGCTTAGGAAACTGACAAGAAGAGTAGCATCTCTTCAGTCCAGTACACTGTACTTGCTGGGAACAGACGCGAGTGCTATTTGCACTGTGTATGGCAATGGGAGTGCAATAGTGACTCTCCTTACCAGAAAACAACTCTTGCTCATAGGAACAAAAACTGCATGTGATTCAACTCCATTTTTGTCTGGGAAACAAACACTAGCTCGCCTTAGAAGAAACACACTCTGCTTTTGAGAAAAGACCACTCTTCTACTGTACTGTGTTTCCTATAGGGCCAGAACAGTGAGCTTGCTCAGAAGAAAAGAACTGTGCTTCCTACACACACAGGCCATATCTAGTTCAACTATGCTTAGGAAACTGACAAGAACAATAGCTTCTCTTCAGTCCAGTACACTGTACTTGCTGGGAACAGACGCGAGTGCTATTTGCACTGTGTATGGCAATGAGAGCGCAATAGTGACTTTCCTTACCAGAAAACAACTCTTGCTCGTTGGACCAAAAACTGCATGTGAATCAACTCCATTTCTGAATGGGAAACAAACACTAGCTCGCCTTGGAAGAAACACACTCTGCTTTTGAGAAAAGACCACTCTTCTACTCTACTGTGTTTCCCTTAGTGCCAGAACAGTGAGCTTGCTCAGAACAAACGAACTGTGCTTCCTACGCACACGGGCCATATCTTGTTCAACTCTGCTTAGGAAACTGACAAGAACAGTAGCATCTCTTCAGTCCAGTACACTGTACTTGTTGGGAACAGACGCGAGTGCTATTTGCACTGTGTATGGCAATGGGAGTGCAATAGTGACTCTCTTTACCAGAAAACAACTCTTGCTCATAGAACCAAAAACTGCATGTGATTCAACTCCATTTCTGTATGGGAAACAAACACTATCCCGCCTTACGAGAAACACACTCTGCTTTTGAGAAAAGAGCACTCTTCTGCTCTACTGTTATTCCTATAGGGCCAGAAGAGTGAGCTTGCTCAGAACAAAAGAACTGTGCTTCCTACACACACGGGCCATATCTAGTTCAACTCTGCTTAGGAAACTGACAAGAACAGTAGCTTCTCTTCAGTCCAGTACACTGTACTTGCTGGGAACAGACGCGAGTGCTATTTGCACTGTGTATGGCAATGGGAGCGCAATAGTGACTCTCCTTACCAGAAAACAACTCTTGCTCATAGGACCAGAAACTGGATGTGATTCAACTCCATTTCTGACTGGGAAACAAACACTAGCTCGCCTTAGAAGAAACAGACTCTGCTTTTGAGAAAAGACCACTCTCTACTCTACTGTGTTTCCTATAGGGCCAGAACAGTGAGCTTGCTCAGAACAAAAGAACTGTGCTTCCTAAACACACGGGCCATATCTAGTTCAACTCTGCTTAGGAAACTGACAAGAACAGTAGCTTGTCTTCAGTCCAGTACACTGTACTTACTGGGAACAGACGCGAGTGCTATTTGTATTGTGTATGGCAATGGAAGCACAATAGTGTCTCTCCTTACCAGAAAACAACTCTTGCTCGTAGGACCAAAAACTGCATGTGATTCAACTCCATTTCTGACTGGGAAACAAACACTAGCTCATCTTAGAAGAAACATACTCTGCTTTTGAGAAAAGACCACACTTCTACTCAACTGTGTTTCCTATAGGGCCAGAACAGTGAGCTTGCTCAGAACAAAGAACTGTGCTTCCTACACACACGGGCCATATCTAGTTCAACTCTGCTTAGGAAACTGACAAGAACAGTAGCTTCTCTTCAGTCCAGTACACTGTACATGCTGGGAACAGACGCGAGTGCTATTTGCACTGTGTATGGCAATGGGAGCGCAATAGTGACTCTCCTTACCAGAAAAGAACTATTGCTCATAGGACCAGAAACTGGATGTGATTCAACTCCATTTCTGACTGGGAAACAAACACTAGCTCGCCTTACGAGAAACACACTCTGCTTTTGAGAAAAGAGCACTCTTCTACTCTACTGTGTTTCCTGTAGGGCCAGAAGAGTGAGCTTGCTCAGAACAAAAGAACTGTGCTTCCTACACACATGGGTCATATCTAGTCCAACTCTGCTTAGGAAACTGACAAGAACAGTAGCTTCTCTTCAGTCCAGTACACTGTACTTGCTGGGAAGAGACGCGAGTGCTATTTGCACTGTGTATGGCAATGGGAGCACTATAGTGACTCTCCTTACCAGAAAACAATTCTTGCTCGTAGGACCTGAAACTGCATGTGATTCAACTCCATTTCTGACTGGGAAACAAACACTAGCTCGCCTTAGAAGAAACACACTCTGCTTTTGAGAAAAGAGCACTATTCTACTCTACAGTTTTTCCTATAGGGCCAGAAGAGTGAGCTTGCTCAGAACAAAAGAACTGTGCTTCCTACACACATGGGCCTTATCTAGTTCAACTCTGCTTAGGAAACTGACAAGAACAGTAGCTTCTCTTCAGTCCAGTACACTGTACTTGCTGGGAACAGACGCGAGGGCTATTTGCACTGTGCACGGAAATGGAAGCACAATAGTGACTCTCCTTTCCGGAAAACAACTCTTGCTCGTAGGACCAAAAACTGCATGTGATTCAACTCCATTTCTGACTGGGAAACAAACACTAGCTCGCCTTGGAAGAAACACACTCTGCTTTTGAGAAAAGAGCACTCTTCTACTCTACTGTGTTTCCTAAAGGGCCAGAACAGTGAGCTTGCTCAGAACAAAAGAACTGTGCTTCCTACACACACGTGCCATATCTAGTTCAACTCTGCTTAGGAAACTGACAAGAACAGTACCTTCTCTTCAGTCCAGTACACTGTACTTGCTGGGAACAGACGCGAGTGCTATTTGCACTGTGTATGGCAATGGGAGCGCAATAGTGACTCTCCTTACCAGAAAACAACTCTTGCTCGTAGGACCAAAAACTGCATGTGATTCAACTCCATTTCTGACTGGGAAACAAACACTAGCTCGCCTTAGAAGAAACACACTCTGCTTTTGAGAAAAAAGCACTCTTCTACTCTACTGTGTTTCCTATAGGGCCAGAACAGTGAGCTTGCTCAGAACAAAAGAACTGTGCTTCCTACACACACGAGCCATATCTAGTTCAACTCTGCTTAGGAAACTAACAAGAACAGTACCCTCTCTTCAGTCGAGTACACTGTAGTTGCTGGGAACAGACGCAAGGGCTATTTGCACTGTATATGGCAATTGGAGCGCAATAGTGACTCTCCTTACCAGAAAACAACTCTTGCTCGTAGGTCCAGAAACTGCATGTGATTCAACTCCATTTCTGACTGGGAAACAAACACTAGCTCGCCTTAGAAGAAACACACTCTGCTTTTGAGAAAAGAGCACTCTTCTATTCTACTGTGTGTCCTATAGGGCCAGAACAGTGAGCTTGCTCAGAACAAAAGAACTGTGCTTCCTACACACACGGGCCATATCTAGTTCAACTCTGCTTAGGAAACTGACAAGAACAGTAGCTTCTCTTCAGTCCAGTACACTGTAGTTGCTGGGAACAGACGCGAGTGCTATTTGCACTGTGTATGGCAATGGGAGCGCAATAGTGACTCTCCTTACCTGAAAACAACTCTTGATCGTAGGACCAAAAACTGCATGTGATTCAACTCCATTTCTGACTGGGAAACAAACACTAGCTCGCCTTACGAGAAAAACACTCTGCTTTTGAGAAAAGACCACTCTTCTACTCTACTGTGATTCCTATAGGGCCAGAACAGTGAGCTTGCTCAAAACAAAAGAACTGTGCTTCCTACACACAGGGGCCATATCTAGTCCAACTCTGCTTAGGAAACTGACAAGAACAGTAGCTTCTCTTCAGTCCAGTACACTGTACTTGCTGGGAACAGACGCGAGTGCTATTTGTACTGTGTATGGCAATGGGAGCGCAATAGTGACTCTCCTTACCTGAAAACAACTCCTGCTCGTAGGACCAGAAACTGCATGTGATTCAACTCCATTTCTGACTGGGAAACAAACACTAGCTCGCCTTACGAGAAACACACTCTGCTTTTGAGAAAAGAACACTCTTCTACTCTACTGTGTTTCCTATGGGGCCAGAAGAGTGAGCTTGCTCAGAACAAAAGAACTGTGCTTCCTACACACATGGGCCTTATCTAGTTCAACTCTGCTTAGGAAACTGACAAGAACAGTAGCTTCTCTTCAGTCCAGTACACTGTACTTGCTGGGAACAGACGCGAGTGCTATTTGCACTGTGTTTGGCAATGGGAGCGCAATTGTGACTCTCATTACCGGAAAACAACTCTTGCTAGTAGGACCAAAAACTGCATGCAATTCAACTCCATTTCTGACTGGGAAACAAACACTAGCTCGCCTTGGAAGAAACACACTCTGCTTTTGAGAAAAGAGCACTCTTTTACTCTACTGTGTTTCCTAAAGGGCCAGAACAGTGAGCTTGCTCAGAACAAAAGAAATGTGCTTCCTACACACACGGGCCATATCTAGTTCAACTCTGCTTAGGAAACTGACAAGAAGAGTAGCATCTCTTCAGTCCAGTACACTGTACTTGCTGGGAACAGACGCGAGAGCTATTTGCACTGTGTATGGCAATGGGAGTGCAATAGTGACTCTCCTTACCAGAAAACAACTCTTGCTCATAGGACCAAAAACTGCATGTGATTCAACTCCATTTTTGTCTGGGAAACAAACACTAGCTCGCCTTAGAAGAAACACACTCTGCTTTTGAGAAAAGACCACTCTTCTACTGTACTGTGTTTCCTATTGGGCCAGAACAGTGAGCTTGCTCAGAAGAAAAGAACTGTGCTTCCTACACACACAGGCCGATCTAGTTCAACTATGCTTAGGAAACTGACAAGAACAATAGCTTCTCTTCAGTCCAGTACACTGTACTTGCTGGGAACAGACGCGAGTGCTATTTGCACTGTGTATGGCAATGAGAGCACAATAGTGACTCTCCTTACCAGAAAACAACTCTTGCTCGTAGGACCAAAAACTGCATGTGATTCACCTCCATTTCTAACTGGGAAACAAACACTAGCTCGCCTTAGAAGAAACACACTCTGCTTTTGAGAAAAGAGCACTCTTCTGCTCTACTGTGAATCCTATAGGGCCAGAAGAGTGAGCTTGCTCAGAACAAAAGAACTGTGCTTACTACACACATGGGCCTTATCTAGTTCAACTCTGCTTAGGAAACTGACAAGAACAGTAGCTTCTCTTCAGTCCAGTACACTGTACTTGCTGGGAACAGAGGCGAGTGCTATTTGCACTGTGTATGGCAATGGGATCGCAATAGTGACTCTCTTTACCGGAAAACAACTCTTGCTCGTAGGACCAAAAACTGCATGTGAATCAACTCCATTTCTGACTGGGAAACAAACACTAGCTCGCCTTGGAAGAAACACACTCTGCTTTTGAGAAAAGACCACTCTTCTACTCTACTGTGTTTCCTATAGGGGCAGAACAGTGAGCTTGCTCAGAACAAAAGAACTGTGCTTCCTACGCACACGGGCCATATCTTGTTCAACTCTGCTTAGGAAACTGACAAGAACAGTAGCATCTCTTCAGTCCAGTACACTGTACTTGCTGGGAACAGACGCGAGTGCTATTTGCACTGTGTATGGCAATGGGAGTGCAATAGTGACTCTCTTTACCAGAAAACAACTCTTGCTCATAGAACCAAAAACTGCATGTGATTCAACTCCATTTCTGAATGGGAAACAAACACTAGCTCGCCTTGGAAGAAACACACTCTGCTTTTGACAAAAGTGCACTCTTCTACTCTACTGTGTTTCCCTTTGGGCCAGAACAGTGAGCTTGCTCAGAACAAAAGAACTGTGCTTCCTACACACACGGGCCATATCTAGTTCAACTCTGCTTAGGAAACTGAAAAGAACAGTAGCTTCTCTTCAGTCCAGTACACTGTACTTGCTGGGAACAGACGCGAGTGCTATTTGCGCTGTGTATGGCAATGGGAGCGCAATAGTGACTCTCCTTACCAGAAAACAACTCTTGCTCATAGGACCAGAAACTGCATGTGATTCAACTCCATTTCTGACTGGGAAAGAAACACTAGATCGCCTAAGAAGAAACACACTCTGCTTTTGACAAAAGAGCACTCTTCTACTCTACTGTGTTTCCTATTGGGCCAGAACAGTGAGCTTGCTCAGAACAAAAGAACTCTGCTTCCTACACACACGGGCCATGTCTAGTTCAACTCTGCTTAGGAAACTGACAAGAACAGTAGCTTCTCTTCGGTCAGGACACTGTACATGCTGGGAACAGACACGAGTGCTATTTGCACTGTATATGGCAATGGGAGCGCAATAGTGACTCTCCTTACCAGAAAACAACTCTTGCTCGTAGGACCAGAAACTGCATGTGATTCAACTCCATTTCTGACTGGGAAACAAACAGTAGCTCGTCTTAGAAGAAACACACTCTGCTTTTGAGAAAAGACCACTCTTCTACTGTACTGTGTTTCCTATAGGGCCAGAACAGTGAGCTTGCTCAGAACAAAAGAACTGTGCTTCCTACACACACGGGCCATATCTAGTTCAACTCTGCTTAGGAAACTGACAGGAACAGTAGCTTCTCTTCGGTCCAGTACACTGTAGTTGCTGGGAACAGACGCGAGTGCTATTTGCAATGTATATGGCAATGGGAGCGCAATAGTGACTCTCCTTACCAGAAAACAACTCTTGCTCGTAGGACCAAATACTGCATGTGATTCAACTCCATTTCTGACTGGGAAACAAACACTAGCTCGCCTTAGAAGAAACACACTCTGCTTTTGAGAAAAGACCACTCTTCTACTCTACTGTTTTTCCTATAGGGCCAGAACAGTGAGCTTGCTCAGAACAAAAGAACTGTGCTTCCTACACATACGGGCCATATCTAGTTCAACTCTGCTTAGGAAACTGACAAGAACAGTAGCTTCTCTTCAGTTCAGTACACTGTACTTGCTGGGAACAGACGCGAGTGCTATATCTACTGAGTATGGCAATGGTAGAGCAATAATGACTCTCCTTACCAGAAAACAACTCTTGCTCATAGGACCAAAAACTGCATGTGATTCAACTCCATTTCTGACTGGGAAACAAACACTAGCTCGCCTTAGAAGAAACACACTCTGCTTTTGAGAAAAGAGCACTCTTCTACTCTACTGTGTTTCCTATAGGGCCAGAACAGTGAGCTTGCTCAGAACAAAAGAACTGTGCTTCCTACACACACGGGCCATATCTAGTTCAACTCTGCTTAGGAAACTGACAAGAACAGTAGCTTCTATTCAGTCGAGTACATTGTACTTGCTGGGAACAGACGCGAGTGATATTTGCACTGGGTATGGCAATGGGAGCGCAATACTGACTCTCCTTACCAGAAAACAACTCTTGCTCGTAGGACCAAAAACTGCATGTGATTCAACTCCACTTCTGACTGGGAAACAAACACTAGCTCGCCTTGGAAGAAACACACTCTGCTTTTGACAAAAGAGCACTCTTCTACTCTACTGTGTTTCCTGTAGGGCCAGAACAGTGAGCTTGCTCAGAACAAAAGAACTGGGCTTCCTACACACACGGGCCATATCTAGTTCAACTATGCTTAGGAAACTGACAAGAACAATAGCTTCTCTTCAGTCCAGTACACTGTACTTGCTGGGAACAGACGCGAGTGCTATTTGCCTTGTGTATGGCAATGGGAGCACAATAGTGACTCTCCTTCCCAGAAAACAAGTCTTGCTCGTTGGACCAAAAACTGCATGTGATTCAACTCCATTTCTGAAAGGGAAACAAACACTAGCTCGCCTTGGAAGAAACACACTCTGCTTTTGACAAAAGAGCACTCTTCTACTCTACTGTGTTTCCCTTTGGGCCAGAACAGTGAGCTTGCTCAGAACAAAAGAACTGTGCTTCCTACACACACGGGCCATATCTAGTTCAACTCTGCTTAGGAAACTGAAAAGAACAGTAGCTTCTCTTCAGTCCAGTACACTGTACTTGCTGGGAACAGACGCGAGTGCTATTTGCGCTGTGTATGGCAATGGGAGCGCAATAGTGACTCTCCTTACCAGAAAACAACTCTTGCTCATAGGACCAGAAACTGCATGTGATTCAACTCCATTTCTGACTGGGAAAGAAACACTAGCTCGCCTTAGAAGAAACACACTCTGCTTTTGACAAAAGAGCACTCTTCTACTCTACTGTGTTTCCTATTGGGCCAGAACAGTGAGCTTGCTCAGAACAAAAGAACTCTGCTTCCTACACACACGGGCCATCTCTAGTTCAACTCTGCTTAAAAAACTGACAAGAACAGTAGCTTCTCTTCGGTCAGAACACTGTACATGCTGGGAACAGACACGAGTGCTATTTGCACTGTATATGGCAATGGGAGCGCAATAGTGACTCTCCTTACCAGAAAACAACTCTTGCTCATAGGACCAGAAACTGCATGTGATTCAACTCCATTTCTGACTGGGAAACAAACAGTAGCTCGTCTTAGAAGAATCACACTCTGCTTTTGAGAAAAGACCACTCTTCTACTGTACTGTGTTTCCTATAGGGCCAGAACAGTGAGCTTGCTCAGAACAAAAGAACTGTGCTTCCTACACACACGGGCCATATCTAGTTCAACTCTGCTTAGGAAACTGACAGGAACAGTAACTTCTCTTCGGTCCAGTACACTGTAGTTGCTGGGAACAGACGCGAGTGCTATTTCCACTGAGTATGGCAATGGGAGCGCAATAATGACTCTCCTTACCAGAAAACAACTCTTGCTCATAGGACCAAAAACTGCATGTGATTCAACTCCATTTCTGACTGGGAAACAAACACTAGCTCGCCTGAGAAGAAACACACTCTGCTTTTGAGAAAAGAGCACTCTTCTACTCTACTGTGTTTCCTATAGGGCCAGAACAGTGAGCTTGCTCAGAACAAAAGAACTGTGCTTCCTACACACACGGGCCATATCTAGTTCAACTCTGCTTAGGAAACTGACAAGAACAGTAGCTTCTCTTCAGTCCAGTACACTGTACTTGCTGGGAACAGACGCGAGTGCTATTTGCACTGGGTATGGCAATGGGAGCGCAATAGTGACTCTCCTTACCAGAAAACAACTCTTGCTCGTAGGACCAAAAAGTGCATGTGATTCAACTCCATTTCTGACTGGGAAACAAACAGTAGCTCGTCTTAGAAGAAACACACTCTGCTTTTGAGAAAAGACCACTCTTCTACTGTACTGTGTTTCCTATAGGGCCAGAACAGTGAGCTTGCTCAGAACAAAAGAACTGTGCTTCCTACACACACGGGCCATATCTAGTTCAACTCTGCTTAGGAAACTGACAAGAACAGTAACTTCTCTTCGGTCCAGTACAATGTAGTTGCTGGGAACAGACGCGAGTGCTATTTGCGATGTATATGGCAATGGGAGCGCAATAGTGACTCTCCTTACCAGAAAACAACTCTTGCTCGTAGGACCAAAAACTGCATGTGATTCAACTCCATTTCTGACTGGGAAACAAACACTAGCTCGCCTTAGAAGAAACACACTCTGCTTTTGAGAAAAGACCACTCTTCTACTCTACTGTTTTTCCAATAGGGCCAGAACAGTGAGCTTGCTCAGAACAAAAGAACTGTGCTTCCTACACACACGGGCCATATCTAGTTCAACTCTGCTTAGGAAACTGACAAGAACAGTAGCTTCTCTTCAGTCCAGTACACTGTACTTGCTGGGAACAGACGCCAGTGCTATTTGCACTGGGTATGGCAATGGGAGCGCAATAGTGACTCTCCTTACCAGAAAACAACTCTTGCTCGTAGGACCAAAAACTGCATGTGATTCAACTCCATTTCTGACTGGGAAACAAACACTAGCTCGCCTTGGAAGAAACACACTCTGCTTTTGACAAAAGAGCACTCTTCTACTCTACTGTGTTTCCTGTAGGGCCAGAACAGTGAGCTTGCTCAGAACAAAAGAACTGGGCTTCCTACACACACGGGCCATATCTAGTTCAACTCTGCTTAGGAAACTGACAAGAACAGTAGCTTCTCTTCAGTCCAGTACACTGTACTTGCTGGGAACAGACGCGAGTGCTATTTGCACTGTGTTTGGCAATGGGAGCGCAATAGTGACTCTCCTTACCGGAAAACAACTCTTGCTAGTAGGACCAAAAACTGCATGTGATTCAACTCCATTTCTGACTGGGAAACAAACACTAGCTCGCCTTGGAAGAAACACACTCTGCTTTTGAGAAAAGAGCACTCTTTTACTCTACTGTGTTTCCTAAAGGGCCAGAACAGTGAGCTTGCTCAGAACAAAGGAAATGTGCTTCCTACACACACGGGCCATATCTAGTTCAACTCTGCTTAGGAAACTGACAAGAAGAGTAGCATCTCTTCAGTCCAGTACACTGTACTTGCTGGGAACAGACGCGAGTGCTATTTGCACTGTGTATGGCAATGGGAGTGCAATAGTGACTCTCCTTACCAGAAAACAACTCTTGCTCATAGGACCAAAAACTGCATGTGATTCAACTCCATTTTTGTCTGGGAAACAAACACTAGCTCGCCTTAGAAGAAACACACTCTGCTTTTGAGAAAAGACCACTCTTCTACTGTACTGTGTTTCCTATAGGGCCAGAACAGTGAGCTTGCTCAGAAGAAAAGAACTGTGCTTCCTACACACACAGGCCATATCTAGTTCAACTATGCTTAGGAAACTGACAAGAACAATAGCTTCTCTTCAGTCCAGTACACTGTACTTGCTGGGAACAGACGCGAGTGCTATTTGCACTGTGTATGGCAATGAGAGCGCAATAGTGACTTTCCTTACCAGAAAACAACTCTTGCTCGTTGGACCAAAAACTGCATGTGAATCAACTCCATTTCAGACTGGGAAACAAACACTAGCTCGCCTTGGAAGAAACACACTCTGCTTTTGAGAAAAGACCACTCTTCTACTCTACTGTGTTTCCCTTAGTGCCAGAACAGTGAGCTTGCTCAGAACAAACGAACTGTGCTTCCTACGCACACGGGCCATATCTTGTTCAACTCTGCTTAGGAAACTGACAAGAACAGTAGCATCTCTTCAGTCCAGTACACTGTACTTGCTGGGAACAGACGCGAGTGCTATTTGCACTGTGTATGGCAATGGGAGTGCAATAGTGACTCTCTTTACCAGAAAACAACTCTTGCTCATAGAACCAAAAACTGCATGTGATTCAACTCCATTTCTGTATGGGAAACAAACACTATCCCGCCTTACGAGAAAAACACTCTGCTTTTGAGAAAAGAGCACTCTTCTGCTCTACTGTTATTCCTATAGGGCCAGAAGAGTGAGCTTGCTCAGAACAAAAGAACTGTGCTTCCTACACACACGGGCCATATCTAGTTCAACTCTGCTTAGGAAACTGACAAGAACAGTAGCTTCTCTTCAGTCCAGTACACTGTACTTGCTGGGAACAGACGCGAGTGCTATTTGCACTGTGTATGGCAATGGGAGCGCAATAGTGACTCTCTTTACCAGAAAACAACTCTTGCTCATAGGACCAGAAACTGGATGTGATTCAACTCCATTTCTGACTGGGAAACAAACACTAGCTCGCCTTAGAAGAAACAGACTCTGCTTTTGAGAAAAGACCACTCTCTACTCTACTGTGTTTCCTATAGGGCCAGAACAGTGAGCTTGCTCAGAACAAAAGAACTGTGCTTCCTAAACACACGGGCCATATCTAGTTCAACTCTGCTTAGGAAACTGACAAGAACAGTAGCTTGTCTTCAGTCCAGTACACTGTACTTACTGGGAACAGACGCGAGTGCTATTTGTACTGTGTATGGCAATGGAAGCACAATAGTGTCTCTCCTTACCAGAAAACAACTCTTGCTCGTAGGACCAAAAACTGCATGTGATTCAACTCCATTTCTGACTGGGAAACAAACACTAGCTCATCTTAGAAGAAACATACTCTGCTTTTGAGAAAAGACCACACTTCTACTCAACTGTGTTTCCTATAGGGCCAGAACAGTGAGCTTGCTCAGAACAAAGAACTGTGCTTCCTACACACACGGGCCATATCTAGTTCAACTCTGCTTAGGAAACTGACAAGAACAGTAGCTTCTCTTCAGTCCAGTACACTGTACATGCTGGGAACAGACGCGAGTGCTATTTGCACTGTGTATGGCAATGGGAGCGCAATAGTGACTCTCCTTACCAGAAAAGAACTATTGCTCATAGGACCAGAAACTGGATGTGATTCAACTCCATTTCTGACTGGGAAACAAACACTAGCTCGCCTTACGAGAAACACACTCTGCTTTTGAGAAAAGAGCACTCTTCTACTCTACTGTGTTTCCTGTAGGGCCAGAAGAGTGAGCTTGCTCAGAACAAAAGAACTGTGCTTCCTACACACATGGGTCATATCTAGTCCAACTCTGCTTAGGAAACTGACAAGAACAGTAGCTTCTCTTCAGTCCAGTACACTGTACTTGCTGGGAACAGACGCGAGTGCTATTTGCACTGTGTATGGCAATGGGAGCACTATAGTGACTCTCCTTACCAGAAAACAATTCTTGCTCGTAGGACCTGAAACTGCATGTGATTCAACTCCATTTCTGACTGGGAAACAAACACTAGCTCGCCTTAGAAGAAACACACTCTGCTTTTGAGAAAAGAGCACTATTCTACTCTACAGTTTTTCCTATAGGGCCAGAACAGTGAGCTTGCTCAGAACAAAAGAACTGTGCTTCCTACACACATGGGCCTTATCTAGTTCAACTCTGCTTAGGAAACTGACAAGAACAGTAGCTTCTCTTCAGTCCAGTACACTGTACTTGCTGGGAACAGACGCGAGGGCTATTTGCACTGTGCACGGAAATGGAAGCACAATAGTGACTCTCCTTTCCGGAAAACAACTCTTGCTCGTAGGACCAAAAACTGCATGTGATTCAACTCCATTTCTGACTGGGAAACAAACACTAGCTCGCCTTGGAAGAAACACACTCTGCTTTTGAGAAAAGAGCACTCTTCTACTCTACTGTGTTTCCTAAAGGGCCAGAACAGTGAGCTTGCTCAGAACAAAAGAACTGTGCTTCCTACGCACACGTGCCATATCTAGTTCAACTCTGCTTAGGAAACTGACAAGAACAGTACCTTCTCTTCAGTCCAGTACACTGTACTTGCTGGGAACAGACGCGAGTGCTATTTGCACTGTGTATGGCAATGGGAGCGCAATAGTGACTCTCCTTACCAGAAAACAACTCTTGCTCGTAGGACCAAAAACTGCATGTGATTCAACTCCATTTCTGACTGGGAAACAAACACTAGCTCGCCTTAGAAGAAACACACTCTGCTTTTGAGAAAAAAGCACTCTTCTACTCTACTGTGTTTCCTATAGGGCCAGAACAGTGAGCTTGCTCAGAACAAAAGAACTGTGCTTCCTACACACACGAGCCATATCTAGTTCAACTCTGCTTAGGAAACTAACAAGAACAGTACCCTCTCTTCAGTCGAGTACACTGTAGTTGCTGGGAACAGACGCGAGGGCTATTTGCACAGTATATGGCAATTGGAGCGCAATAGTGACTCTCCTTACCAGAAAACAACTCTTGCTCATAGGACCAGAAACTGCATGTGATTCAACTCCATTTCTGACTGGGAAACAAACAGTAGCTCGTCTTAGAAGAATCACACTCTGCTTTTGAGAAAAGACCACTCTTCTACTGTACTGTGTTTCCTATAGGGCCAGAACAGTGAGCTTGCTCAGAACAAAAGAACTGTGCTTCCTACACACACGGGCCATATCTAGTTCAACTCTGCTTAGGAAACTGACAGGAACAGTAACTTCTCTTCGGTCCAGTACACTGTAGTTGCTGGGAACAGACGCGAGTGCTATTTCCACTGAGTATGGCAATGGGAGCGCAATAATGACTCTCCTTACCAGAAAACAACTCTTGCTCATAGGACCAAAAACTGCATGTGATTCAACTCCATTTCTGACTGGGAAACAAACACTAGCTCGCCTGAGAAGAAACACACTCTGCTTTTGAGAAAAGAGCACTCTTCTACTCTACTGTGTTTCCTATAGGGCCAGAACAGTGAGCTTGCTCAGAACAAAAGAACTGTGCTTCCTACACACACGGGCCATATCTAGTTCAACTCTGCTTAGGAAACTGACAAGAACAGTAGCTTCTCTTCAGTCCAGTACACTGTACTTGCTGGGAACAGACGCGAGTGCTATTTGCACTGGGTATGGCAATGGGAGCACAATAGTGACTCTCCTTACCAGAAAACAACTCTTGCTCGTAGGACCAAAAAGTGCATGTGATTCAACTCCATTTCTGACTGGGAAACAAACAGTAGCTCGTCTTGGAAGAAACACACTCTGCTTTTGACAAAAGAGCACTCTTCTACCCTACTGTGTTTACTGTAGGGCCAGAACAGTGAGCTTGCTCAGAACAAAAGAACTGGGCTTCCTACACACACGGGCCATATCTAGTTCAACTATGCTTAGGAAACTGACAAGAACAATAGCTTCTCTTCAGTCCAGTACACTGTACTTGCTGGGAACAGACGCGAGTGCTATTTGCCTTGTGTAAGGCAATGGGAGCGCAATAGTGACTCTCCTTACCAGAAAACAACTCTTGCTCATAGGACCAAAAACTGCATGTGACTCAACTCCATTTCTGACTGGGAAACAAACACTAGCTCGCCTTGGAAGAAACACACTCTGCTTTTGACAAAAGAGCACTCTTCTACTCTACTGTGTTTCCTGTAGGGCCAGAACAGTGAGCTTGCTCAGAACAAAAGAACTGGGCTTCCTACACACACGGGCCATATCTAGTTCAACTATGCTTAGGAAACTGACAAGAACAATAGCTTCTCTTCAGTCCAGTACACTGTACTTGCTGGGAACAGACGCGAGTGCTATTTGCCTTGTGTATGGCAATGGGAGCACAATAGTGACTCTCCTTCCCTGAAAACAAGTCTTGCTCGTTGGACCAAAAACTGCATGTGATTCAACTCCATTTCTGACTGGGAAACAAACACTAGCTCGTCTTAGAAGAAACACACTCTGCTTTTGAGAAAAGACCACACTTCTACTGTACTGTGTTTCCTATAGGGCCAGAACAGTGAGCTTGCTCAGAACAAAAGAACTGTGCTTCCTACACACACGGGCCATATCTAGTTCAACTCTGCTTAGGAAACTGACAAGAACAGTAACTTCTCTTTGGTCCAGTACACTGTAGTTGCTGGGAACAGACGCGAGTGCTATTTGCGATGTATATGGCAATGGGAGCGCAATAGTGACTCTCCTTACCAGAAAAAAACTCTTGCTCATAGGACCAAAAACTGCATGTGATTCAACTCCATTTCTGACTGGGAAACACACACTAGCTCGCCTTAGAAGAAACACACTCTGCTTTTGAGAAAAGACCACTCTTCTACTCTACTGTTTTTCCAATAGGGCCAGAACAGTGAGCTTGCTCAGAACAAAAGAACTGTGCTTCCTACAAACACGGGCCATATCTAGTTCAACTCTGCTTAGGAAACTGACAAGAACAGTAGCTTCTCTTCAGTTCAGTACACTGTACTTGCTGGGAACAGACGCGAGTGCTATTTCCACTGAGTATGGCAATGGGAGCGCAATAATGACTCTCCTTACCAGAAAACAACTCTTGCTCATAGGACCAAAAACTGCATGTGATTCAACTCCATTTCTGACTGGGAAACAAACACTAGCTCGCCTTAGAAGAAGCACACTCTCCTTTTGAGAAAAGAGCACTCTTCTACTCTACTGTGTTTCCTATAGGGCCAGAACAGTGAGCTTGCTCAGAACAAACGAACTGTGCTTCCTACACACACGGGCCATATCTAGTTCAACTCTGCTTAGGAAACTGACAAGAACAGTAGCTTCTCTTCAGTCCAGTACACTGTACTTGCTGGGAACAGACGCCAGTGCTATTAGCACTGGGTATGGCAATGGGAGCGCAATAGTGACTCTCCTTACCAGAAAACAACTCTTGCTCGTAGGACCAAAAACTGCATGTGATTCAACTCCATTTCTGACTGGGAAACAAACACTAGCTCGCCTTGGAAGAAACACACTCTGCTTTTGACAAAAGAGCACTCTTCTACTCTACTGTGTTTCCTATAGGGCCAGAACAGTGAGCTTGCTCAGAACAAAAGAACTGTGCTTCCTACACACACGGGCCATATCTAGTTCAACTCTGCTTAGGAAACTGACAAGAACAGTAGCTTCTCTTCAGTCCAGTACACTGTACATGCTGGGAACAGACGCGAGTGCTATTTGCACTGTGTATGGCAATGGGAGCGCAAAAGTCAATCTCCTTACAAGAAAACAACTCTTGCTCGTAGGACCAGAAAGTGCATGTGATTCAACTCCATTTGTGACTGGGAAAAAACACTAGCTCGCCTTACGAGAAATACACTCTGCTTTTGAGAAAAGGGAACTCTTCTACTCTACTGTGTTTCCCATAGGGCCAGAACAGTGAGCTTGCTCAGAACAAAAGAACTGGGCTTCCTACACACACGGGCCATATCTAGTTCAACTATGCTTAGGAAACTGACAAGAACAATAGCTTTTTCATTCCAGTACACTGTACTTGCTGGGAACAGACGCGAGTGCTATTTGCCTTGTGTATGGCAATGGGAGCACAATAGTGACTCTCCTTCCCAGAAAACAAGTCTTGCTCATAGGACCAAAAACTGTATGTGATTCAACTCCATTTCTGACTGGGAAACAAACACTAGCTCGCCTTGGAAGAAACACACTCTGCTTTTGACAAAAGAGCACTCTTCTACTCTACTGTGTTTCCCTTTGGGCCAGAACAGTGAGCTTGCTCAGAACAAAAGAACTGTGCTTCCTACACACACGGGCCATATCTAGTTCAACTCTGCTTAGGAAACTGACAAGAACAGTAGCTTCTCTTCAGTCCAGTACACTGTAGTTGCTGGGAACAGACGCGAGTGCTATTTGCACTGTGTATGGCAATGGGAGCGCAATAGTGACTCTCCTTACCAGTAAACAACTCTTGCTCGTAGGACCAGAAACTGCAATTGATTCAACTCCATTTCTGACTGGCAAACAAACACTAACTCGCCTTACGAGAAACACACTCTGCTTTTGAGAAAAGAGCACTCTTCTACTCTACTGTCTTTCCTATAGGGCCAGAACAGTGAGCTTGCTCAGAACAAAAGAACTGTGCTTCCTACACACACGGGCCATATCTAGTTCAACTCTGCTTAGGAAACTGACAAGAACAGTAGCTTCTCTTCAGTCCAGTACACTGTACTTGCTGCGAACAGACGCGAGTGCTATTTGCACTATTTATGGCAATGGGAGCGCAATAGTGACTCTCCTTACCAGAAAACAACTCTTGCTCATAGGACCAAAAACTGCATGTGATTCAACTCATTTCTGACTGGGAATCAAACACTAGCTCGCCTTGGAAGAAACACACTCTGCTTTTGAGAAAAGAGCACTCTTCTACTCTACTGTGTTTCCTATAGGACCAGAACACTGAGCTTGCTCAGAACAAAAGAACTGTGCTTCCTACACACACGGGCCATATCTAGTTCAACTATGCTTAGGAAACTGACAAGAACAATAGCTTCTCTTCAGTCCAGTACACTGTACTTGCTGGGAACAGACGCGAGTGCTATTTCCACTGTGTATGGCAATGGGAGCGCAATAGTGACTCTCCTTACCAGAAAACAACTCTTGTTCGTAGGACCAAAAACTGCATGTGATTCAACTCCATTTCTGACTGGGAAACAAACACTAGCTCGCCTTAGAAGAAACACACTCTGCTTTTGAGAAAAGAGCACTCTTCTACTCTACTGTGTTTCCTATAGGGCCAGAACAGTGAGCTTGCTCAGAACAAAAGAACTGTGCTTCCTACACACACGGGCCATATCTAGTTCAACTCTGCTTAGGAAACTGACAAGAACAGTACCCTCTCTTCAGTCCAGTACACTGTAGTTGCTGGGAACAGACGCGAGTGCTATTTGCACTGTATATGGCAATGGGAGCGCAAGAGTGACTCTCCTTACCAGAAAACAACTCTTGCTCGTAGGACCAGAAACTGCATGTGATTCAACTCCATTTCTGACTGGGAAACAAACGATAGCTCGCCTTACGAGAAACACACTCTGCTTTTGAGAAAAGAGCACTCTTCTACTCTACTGTGTTTCCTATAGGGCCATAAGAGTGAGCTTGCTCAGAACAAATGAACTGTGCTTCCTACACACACGGGCCATATCTAGTTCAACTCTGCTTAGGAAACTGACAAGAACAGTAGCTTCTCTTTACTCCAGTACACTGTACTTGCTGGGAACAGACGCGAGTGCTATTTGCACTGTGTATGGGAAAGGGAGCACAATAGTGACCCTCCTTACCAGAAAACAACTCTTGCTGGTAGGACCAAAAACTGCATGTGTTTCAACTCCATTTCTGACTGGGAAACAAACACTAGCTCGCTTTAGAAGAAACACACTCTGCTTCTGAGAAAAGACCACTCGTCTACTCTACTGTGTTTCCTATAGGGCCAGAACAGTGAGCTTGCTCAGAACAAAAGAACTGTGCTTCCTACACACACGGGCCATATCTAGTTCAACTCTGCTTAGGAAACTGACAAGAACAGTAGCTTCTCTTCAGTCCAGTACACTGTACTTGCTGGGAACAGACGCGAGTGCTATTTGTTCTGTGTATGGCAATGGGAGCGCAATAGTGACTCTCCTACCAGAAAACAACTCTTGCTCGTAGGACCAAAACCTGCATGTGATTCAACTCCATTTCTGACTGGGAAACAAACACTAGCTCGCCTTAGAAGAAACACACTCTGCTTTTGAGAAAAGAGCACTATTCTACTCTACTGTGTTTCCTATAGGGCCAGAACAGTGAGCTTGCTCAGAACAAAAGAACTCTGCTTCCTACACACACGAGCCATATCTAGTTCAACTCTGCTTAGGAAACTGACAAGAACAGTAGCTTCTCTTCAGTCCAGTACACTGTACTTGCTGGCAACAGACGTGAGTGCTATTTGCACTGTGTATGGCAAAGGGAGCACAATAGTGACCCTCCTTACCAGAAAACAACTCTTGCTCGTAGGACCAAAAACTGCATGTGTTTCAACTCCATTTCTGACTGGGAAACAATCACTAGCTCGCCTTAGAAGAAACACACTCTGCTTTTGAGAAAAGACCACTCTTCTACTCTACTGTGTTTCCTATAGGGCCAGAACAGTGAGCTTGCTCAGAACAAAAGAACTGTGCTTCCTACACACACGGGCCATATCTAGTTCAACTCTGCTTAGGAAACTGACAAGAACAGTAGCTTCTCTTCAGTCCAGTACACTGTACATGCTGGGAACAGACGCGAGTGCTATTTGCACTGTGTATGGCAATGGGAGCGCAATAGTCAATCTCCTTACCAGAAAACAACTCTTGATCGTAGGACCAGAAACTGCATGTGATTCAACTCCATTTGTGACTGGGAAAAAACACTAGCTCGCCTTACGAGAAACACCCTCTTCTTTTGAGAAAAGGGAACTCTTCTACTCTACTGTGTTTCCCATTGGGCCAGAACAGTGAGCTTGCTCAGAACAAAAGAACTGGGCTTCCTACACACACGGGCCATATCTAGTTCAACTATGCTTAGGAAACTGACAAGAACAATAGCTTCTTCAGTCCAGTACACTGTACTTGCTGGGAACAGACGCGAGTGCTATTTGCCGTGTATGGCAATGGGAGCACAATAGTGACTCTCCTTCCCAGAAAACAAGTCTTGCTCATAGGACCAAAAACTGCATGTGATTCAACTCCATTTCTGACTGGGAAACAAACACTAGCTCGCCTTGGAAGAAACACACTCTGCTTTTGAGAAAAGAGCACTCTTCTACTCTACTGTGTTTCCTATAGGGCCAGAACAGTGAGCTTGCTCAGAACAAAAGAACTGTGCTTCCTACACACACGGGCCATATCTAGTTCAACTCTGCTTAGGAAACTGACAAGAACAGTAGCTTCTCTTCAGTCCAGTACACTGTAGTTGCTGGGAACAGACGCAAGTGCTATTTGCACTGTGTATGGCAATGGGAGCGCAATAGTGACTCTCCTTACCAGAAAACAACTCTTGCTCGTAGGACCAGAAACTGCAAGTGATTCAACTCCATTTCTCACTGGCAAACAAACACTAACTCGCCTTACGAGAAACACACTCTGCTTTTGAGAAAAGAGCACTCTTCTACTCTACTGTTTTTCCTATAGGGCCAGAACAGTGAGCTTGCTCAGAACAAAAGAACTGTGCTTCCTACATACACGGGCCATATCTAGTTCAACTCTCCTTAGGAAACTGACAAGAACAGTAGCTTCTCTTCAGTTCAGTACACTGTACTTGCTGGGAACAGACGCGAGTGCTATTTGCACTGTGTATGGCAATGGGAGAACAATAGTGACTCTCCTTACCAGAAAACAACTCTTGCTGGTAGGTCCAAAAACTGCATGTGATTTAACTCCATTTCTGACTGGGAAAAAAACACTAGCTCGCCTTAGAAGAAACACACTCTGCTTTTGAGAAAAGAACACTCTTCTACTCTACTGTGTTTCCTATTGGGCCAGAACAGTGAGCTTGCTCAGAACAAAAGAACTCTGCTTCCTACACACACGGGCCATCTCTAGTTCAACTCTGCTTAGGAAACTGACAAGAACAGTAGCTTCTCTTCGGTCAGGACACTGTACATGCTGGGAACAGACGCGAGTGCTATTTGCACTGTATATGGCAATGGGAGCGCAATAGTGACTCTCCTTACCAGAAAACAACTCTTGCTCGTAGGACCAAAAACTGCATGTGATTCAACTCCATTTCTGACTGGGAAAAAACACTAGCTCGCCTTACGAGAAACACACTCTGCTTTTGAGAAAAGGGAACTCTTCTACTCTACTGTGTTTCCCATAGGGCCAGAACAGTGAGCTTGCTCAGAACAAAAGAACTGTGCTTCCTACACACACGGGCCATATCTAGTTCAACTATGCTTAGGAAACTGACAAGAACAATAGCTTCTTCAGTCCAGTACACTGTACTTGCTGGGAACAGACGCGAGTGCTATTTGCCTTGTGTATGGCAATGGGAGCACAATAGTGACTCTCCTTCCCAGAAAACAAGTCTTGCTCATAGGACCAAAAACTGCATGTGATTCAACTCCATTTCTGACTGGGAAACAAACACTAGCTCGCCTTTGAAGAAACACACTCTGCTTTTGACAAAAGAGCACTCTTCTACTCTACTGTGTTTCCCTTTGGGCCAGAACAGTGAGCTTGCTCAGAACAAAAGAACTGTGCTTCCTACAAACACGGGCCATATCTAGTTCAACTCTGCTTAGGAAACTGACAAGAACAGTAGATTCTCTTCAGTCCAGTACACTGTACTTGCCGGAAATAGACGCAAGTGATATTTGTACTGTGTATGGCAATGGGAGCGCAATAGTGACTCTCCTACCAGAAAACAACTCTTGCTCGTAGGACCAAAAACTGCATGTGATTCAACTCCATTTCTGACTGGGAAACAAACACTAGCTCGCCTTACGAGAAACACACTCTGCTTTTGAGAAAAGAGCACTCTTCTACTCTACTGTGTTTCCTATAGGGCCAGAACAGTGAGCTTGCTCAGAACAAAAGAACTGTGCTTCCTACACACACGGGCCATATCTAGTTCAACTCTGCTTAGGAAAATGACAAGAACAGTAGCTTCTCTTCACTCCAGTAAACTGTACTGGCTGGGAACACACGCGAGTGCTATTTGCACTGTGTATGGCAATGGGAGCTCAATAGTGACTCTCCTTACCAGAAAACAACTCTTGCACGTAGGACCAAAAACTGCATGTGATTCAACTCCATTTCTGACTGGGAAACAAACACTAGCTCTCCTTACGAGAAACACACTCTGCTTTTGAGAAAAGACCACTCATCTACTCTACTGTGTTTCCTATAGGGCCAGAACAGTTAGCTGGTTCAGAACAAAAGAACTGTGCTTCCTACACTCACGGGCCATATCTAGTTCAACTCTGTTTAGGAAACTGACAAGAACAGTAGCTTCTCTTCAGTCCAGTAAACTGTACATCCTGGAACAGACGCGAGTGCTATTTGCACTGTGTATGGCAATGGGAGCACAATAGTGACTCTCCTTACCAGAAAACAACTCTTGCTCGTAGGACCAGAAAATGCATGTGATTCAACTCCATTTCTCACTGGGAAACAAAAACTAGCTCACCTTATGAGAAACAGACTCTGCTTTTGAGAAAAGACCACTCTTCTACTCTACTGTGATTCCTATAGGGCCAGAACAGTGAGCTTGCTAGGAACAAAAGAACTGTGCTTCCTACACACACGGGCCATATCTAGTTCAACTCTGCTTAGGAAACTGACAAGAACAGGTGCTTCTCTTCAATCCAGTACACTGTACTTGCTGGGAACAGACGCGAGTGCTATTTGCACTGTGTATGGCAATGGGAGCTCAATAGTGACTCTCCTTACCAGAAAACAACTCTTGCTCGTAGGACCAGAAACTGCATGTGATTCAACTCCATTTCTGACTGGGAAACAAACACTAGCTCGCCTTACGAGAAACACACTCTGCTTTTGAGAAAAGAGCACTCTTCTACTCTACTTTGTTTCCCTTTGGGCCAGAACAGTGAGCTTGCTCAGAACAAAAGAACTGTGCTTCCTACACACACGGGCCATATCTAGTTCAACTCTGCTTAGGAAACTGACAAGAACAGTTGCTTCTCTTCAGTCCAGTACACTGTACTTGCTGGGAACAGACGCGAGTGCTATTTGCACTGTGTATGGCAATGGGAGCGCAATAGTGACTCTCCTTACCAGAAAACAACTCTTGCTCGTAGGACCAGAAACTGCATGTGATTCAACTCCATTTCTGACTGGGAAAGAAACACTAGCTCGCCTTAGAAGAAACACACTCTGCTTTTGACAAAAGAGCACTCTTCTACTCTACTGTGTTTCCTATTGGGCCAGAACAGTGAGCTTGCTCAGAACAAAAGAACTCTGCTTCCTACACACACGGGCCATATCTAGTTCAACTATGCTTAGGAAACTGACAAGAACAGTAGCTTCTCTTCGGTCAGGACACTGTACATGCTGGGAACAGACGCGAGTGATATTTGCACTGTATATGGCAATGGGAGCTCAATAGTGACTCTCCTTACCAGAAAACAACTCTTGCTCGTAGGACCAGAAACTGCAATTGATTCAACTCCATTTTTGACTGGCAAACAAACACTAACTCGCCTTACGAGAAACACACTCTGCTTTTGAGAAAAGAGCACTCTTCTACTCTACTGTGTTTCCTATAGGGCAAGAACAGTGAGCTTGCTCAGAACTAAAGAACTGTGCTTCCTACACACACAGGCCATATATAGTTCAACTCTGCTTAGGAAATTGACAAGAACAGTACACTCTCTTCAGTCCAGTACACTGTAGTTGCTGGGAACAGACGCGAGTGCTATTTGCACTGTATGTGGCAATGGAAGCTCAATAGTGACTTTCCTTACCAGAAAACAACTCTTTCTCGTAGGACCAGAAACTACATGTGACTCAACTCCATTTCTGACTGGGAAACAAATACTAGCTCGTCTTAGAAGAAACACACTCTGCTTTTGAGAAAAGAGCACTCTTCTACTCTACTGTGTTTCCTATAGGGCCAGAACAGTGAGCTTGCTCAGAACAAAATAACTGTGCTTCCTACAAACACGGGCCATATCTAGTTCAACTCTGCTTAGGAAACTGACAAGAACAGTAGATTCTCTTCAGTCCAGTACACTGTACTTGCTGGCAACTGACGCCAGTGATATTTGTACTGTGTATGGCAATGGGAGCGCAATAGTGACTCTCCTTACCAGAAAACAACTCTTGCTCGTAGGACCAGAAATTGCATGTGATTCAATTCCATTTCTGACTGGGAAACAAACACTAGCTCGCCTTACAAGAAACACACTCTGCTTTTGAGAAAAGAGCACTCTTCTACTCTACTGTGTTTCCTATAGGGCCAGAACAGTGAGCTTGCTCAGAACAAAAGAAATGTGCTTCCTACACACACGGGCTATATCTAGTTCAACTCTGCTTAGGAAACTGACAAGAACAGTAGCTTCTCTTCACTCCAGCACACTGAACTGGCTGGGAACACACGCGAGTGCTATTTGCACTGTGTATGGCAATGGGAGCTCAATAGTGACTCTCCTTACCAGAAAACAACTCTTGCTCGTATGACCAAAAACTGCATGTGATTCAACTCCATTTCTGACTGGTAAACAAACACTAGCTCGCCTTAGAAGAAACACACTCTGCTTTTGAGAAAAGACCACTCTTCTACTCTACTGTGTTTCCTATAGGGCCAGAACAGTGAGCTTGCTCAGAACAAAAGAACTGTGCTTCCTACAAACACGGGCCATATCTAGTTCAACTCTGCTTAGGAAACTGACAAGAACAGTAGCTTCTCTTCAGTCCAGTACACTGTACATGCTGGGAACAGACGCGAGTGCTATTTGCACTGTGTATGGCAATGGGAGCACAATAGTGACTATCCTTACCAGAAAACAACTCTTGCTCGTAGGACCAAAAACTGCATGTGATTCAACTCCATTTCTGACTGGGAAAAAACACTAGCTCGCCTTACGAGAAACACACTCTGCTTTTGAGAAAAGAGCACTCTTCTACTCTACTGTGTTTCCTATTGGGCCAGAACAGTGAGCTTGCTCAGAACAAAAGAACTCTGCTTCCTACACACACGGGCCATCTCTAGTTCAACTCTGCTTAGGAAACTGACAAGAACAGTAGCTTCTCTTCGGTCAGGACAATGTACATGCTGGGAACAGACACGAGTGCTATTTGCACTGTGTATGGCAATGGGAGCACAATAGTGACTCTCCTTACCAGAAAACAACTCTTGCTCGTAGGACCAGAAACTGCATGTGATTCAACTCCATTTCTGACTGGGAAACAAACAGTAGCTCGTCTTAGAAGAAACACACTCTGCTTTTGAGAAAAGACCACTCTTCTACTGTACTGTGTTTCCTATAGGGCCAGAACAGTGAGCTTGCTCAGAACAAAAGAACTGTGCTTCCTACACACACGGGCCATATCTAGTTCAACTCTGCTTAGGAAACTGACAAGAACAGTAACTTCTCTTCGGTCCAGTACACTGTAGTTGCTGGGAACAGACGCGAGTGCTATTTGCGATGTATATGGCAATGGGAGCGCAATAGTGACTCTCCTTACCAGAAAAAAACTCTTGCTAGTAGGACCAAAAACTGCATGTGATTCAACTCCATTTCTGACTGGGAAACAAACACTAGCTCGCCTTGGAAGAAACACATTCTGCTTTTGACAAAGGAGCACTCTTCTACTCTACTGTGTTTCCCTTTGGGCCAGAACAGTGAGCTTGCTCAAAACAAAAGAACTGTGCTTCCTACACACACGGGCCATATCTAGTTCAACTCTGCTTAGGAAACTGAAAAGAACAGTAGCTTCTCTTCAGTCCAGTACACTGTACTTGCTGGGAACAGACGCGAGTGCTATTTGCGCTGTGTATGGCAATGGGAGCACAATAGTTACTCTCCTTACCAGAAAACAACTCTTGCTCATAGGACCAGAAACTGCATGTGATTCAACTCCATTTCTGACTGGGAAAGAAACACTAGCTCGCCTTAGAAGAAACACACTCTGCTTTTGACAAAAGAGCACTCTTCTACTCTACTGTGTTTCCTATTGGGCCAGAACAGTGAGCTTGCTCAGAACAAAAGAACTCTGCTTCCTACACACACGGGCCATCTCTAGTTCAACTCTGCTTAGGAAACTGACAGGAACAGTAGCTTCTCTTCGGTCAGGACACTGTACATGCTGGGAACAGACGCGAGTGATATTTGCACTGTATATGGCAATGGGAGCGCAATAGTGACTCTCCTTACCAGAAAACAACTCTTGCTCATAGGACCAGAAACTGCAATTGATTCAACTCCATTTCTGACTGGCAAACAAACACTAACTCGCCTTACGAGAAACACACTCTGCTTTTGAGAAAAGAGCACTCTTCTACTCTACTGTGTTTCCTATAGGGCCAGAACAGTGAGCTTGCTCAGAACTAAAGAACTGTGCTTCCTACACACACAGGCCATATATAGTTCAACTCTGCTTAGGAAATTGACAAGAACAGTACCCTCTCTTCAGTCCAGTACACTGTAGTTGCTGGGAACAGACGCGAGTGCTATTTGCACTGTATGTGGCAATGGAAGCGCAATAGTGACTTTCCTTACCAGAAAACAACTCTTGCTCGTAGGACCAGAAACTACATGTGATTCAACTCCATTTCTGACTGGGAAACAAATACTAGCTCGTCTTAGAAGAAACACACTCTGCTTTTGAGAAAAGAGCACTCTTCTACTCTACTGTGTTTCCTATAGGGCCAGAACAGTGAGCTTGCTCAGAACAAAAGAACTCTGCTTCCTACACACACGAGCCATATCTAGTTCAACTCTGCTTAGGAAACTGACAAGAACAGTACCCTCTCTTCAGTCCAGTACACTGTAGTTGCTGGGAACAGACGCGAGGGCTATTTGCACTGTATATGGCAATTGGAGCGCAATAGTGACTCTACTTACCAGAAAACAACTCTTGCTCGTAGGACCAGAAACTGCATGTGATTCAACTCCATTTCTGACTGGGAAACAAACACTAGCTCGCCTTAGAAAAAACACACTCTGCTTTTGAGATAAGAGCACTCTTCTACTCTACTGTGTTTCCAATAGGGCCAGAACAGTGAGCTTGCTCAGAACAAAAGAACTCTGCTTCCTACACACACAGGCCATATCTAGTTCAACTCTGCTTAGGAAACTGACAAGAACAGTAGATTCTCTTCAGTCCAGTACACTGTACTTGCTGGGAACAGACGCAAGTGCTATTTGTACTGTGTATGGCAATGTGAGTGCAATAGTGAGTCTCCTACCAGAAAACAACTCTTGCTCGTAGGACCAAAAACTGCATGTGATTCAACTCCATTTCTGACTGGGAAACAAACGATAGCTCGCCTTACGAGAAACACACTCTGCTTTTGAGAAAAGAGCACTCTTCTACTCTACTGTGTTTCCTATAGGGCCATAAGAGTGAGCTTGCTCAGAACAAATGAACTGTGCTTCCTACACACACGGGCCATATCTAGTTCAACTCTGCTTAGGAAACTGACAAGAACAGTAGCTTCTCTTCACTCCAGTACACTGTACTTGCTGGGAACAGACGCGAGTGCTATTTGCGCTGTGTATGGCAATGGGAGCACAATAGTGACTCTCCTTACCAGAAAACAACTCTTGCTCATAGGACCAGAAACTGCATGTGATTCAACTCCATTTCTGACTGGGAAAGAAACACTAGCTCGCCTTAGAAGAAACACACTCTGCTTTTGACAAAAGAGCACTCTTCTACTCTACTGTGTTTCCTACTGGGCCAGAACAGTGAGCTTGCTCAGAACAAAAGAACTCTGCTTCCTACACACACGGGCCATCTCTATTTCAACTCTGCTTAGGAAACTGACAAGAACAGTAGCTTCTCTTCGGTCAGGACACTGTACATGCTGGGAACAGACGCGAGTGATATTTGCACTGTATATGGCAATGGGAGCGCAATAGTGACTCTCCTTACCAGAAAACAACTCTTGCTCGTAGGACCAGAAACTGCAATTGATTCAACTCCATTTCTGACTGGCAAACAAACACTAACTCGCCTTACGAGAAACACACTCTGCTTTTGAGAAAAGAGCACTCTTCTACTCTACTGTGTTTCCTATAGGGCCAGAACAGTGAGCTTGCTCAGAACAAAAGAACTGTGCTTCCTACACACACGGGCCATATCTAGTTCAACTCTGCTTAGGAAACTGACAAGAACAGTAGCTTCTCTTCAGTCCAGTACACTGTACTTGCTGCGAACAGACGCGAGTGCTATTTGCACTATTTATGGCAATGGGAGCGCAATAGTGACTCTCCTTACCAGAAAACAACTCTTGCTCATAGGACCAAAAACTGCATGTGATTCAACTCATTTCTGACTGGGAAACAAACACTAGCTCGCCTTGGAAGAAACACACTCTGCTTTTGAGAAAAGAGCACTCTTCTACTCTACTGTGTTTCCTATAGGGCCAGAACACTGAGCTTGCTCAGAACAAAAGAACTGTGCTTCCTACACACACGGGCCATATCTAGTTCAACTATGCTTAGGAAACTGACAAGAACAGTTGCTTCTCTTCACTCCAGTACACTGTACATGCTGGGAACAGACGCGAGTGCTATTTGTACTGTGTATGGCAATGGGAGCGCAATAGTGACTCTCCTTACCTGAAAACAACTCTTGCTCGTAGGACCAAAAACTGCATGTGATTCAACTCCATTTCTGACTGGGAAACAAACACTAGCTCGCCTTAGAAGAAACACACTCTGCTTTTGAGAAAAGACCACTCTTCTACTCTACTGTGTTTCCAATAGGGCCAGAACAGTGAGCTTGCTCAGAACAAAAGAACTGTGCTTCCTACACACACGAGCCATATCTAGTTCAACTCTGCTTAGGAAACTGACAAGAACAGTACCCTCTCTTCAGTCCAGTACACTGTAGTTGCTGGGAACAGACGCGAGGGCTATTTGCACTGTATATGGCAATGGGAGCGCAATAGTGACTCTACTTACCAGAAAACAACTCTTGCTCGTAGGACCAGAAACTGCATGTGATTCAACTCCATTTCTGACTGGGAAACAAACACTAGCTCGCCTTAGAAAAAACACACTCTGCTTTTGAGATAAGAGCACTCTTCAACTCTACTGTGTTTCCAATAGGGCCAGAACAGTGAGCTTGCTCAGAACAAAAGAACTCTGCTTCCTACACACACAGGCCATATCTAGTTCAACTCTGCTTAGGAAACTGACAAGAACAGTAGCTTCTCTTCAGTCCAGTACACTGTACTTGCTGGGAACAGACGCGAGTGCTATTTGCGCTGTGTATGGCAATGGGAGCGCAATAGTGACTCTCCTTCCCAGAAAACAAGTCTTGCTCATAGGACCAGAAACTGCATGTGATTCAACTCCATTTCTGACTGGGAAAGAAACACTAGCTCGCCTTAGAAGAAACACACTCTGCTTTTGACAAAAGAGCACTCTTCTACTCTACTGTGTTTCCTATTGGGCCAGAACAGTGAGCTTGCTCAGAACAAAAGAACTCTGCTTCCTACACACACGGGCCATCTCTAGTTCAACTCTGCTTAGGAAACTGACAAGAACAGTAGCTTCTCTTCGGTCAGGACACTGTACATGCTGGGAAAAGACACGAGTGCTATTTGCACTGTATATGGCAATAGGAGCACAATAGTGACTCTCCTTACCAGAAAACAACTCTTGCTCGTAGGACCAGAAACTGCATGTGATTCAACTCCATTTCTGACTGGGAAACAAACAGTAGCTCGTCTTTGAAGAAACACACTCTGCTTTTGAGAAAAGACCACTCTTCTACTGTACTGTGTTTCCTATAGGGCCAGAACAGTGAGGTTGCTCAGAACAAAAGAACTGTGCTTCCTACACACACGGGCCATATCTAGTTCAACTCTGCTTAGGAAACTGACAAGAACAGTAACTTCTCTTCGGTCCAGTACACTGTAGTTGCTGGGAACAGACGCGAGTGCTATTTGCGATGTATATGGCAATGGGAGCGCAATAGTGACTCTCCTTACCAGAAAAAAACTCTTGCTAGTAGGACCAAAAACTGCATGTGATTCAACTCCATTTCTGACTGGGAAACAAACACTAGCTCGCCTTGGAAGGAACACACTCTGCTTTTGACAAAAGAGCACTCTTCTACTCTACTGTGTTTCCCTTTGGGCCAGAACAGTGAGCTTGCTCAGAACAAAAGAACTGTGCTTCCTACACACACGGGCCATATCTAGTTCAACTCTGCTTAGGAAACTGACAAGAACAGTAGCTTCTCTTCAGTCCAGTACACTGTACTTGCTGGGAACAGACGCGAGTGCTATTTGCGCTGTGTATGGCAATGGGAGCGCAATAGTGACTCTCCTTACCAGAAAACAACTCTTGCTCATAGGACCAGAAACTGCATGTGATTCAACTCCATTTCTGACTGGGAAAGAAACACTAGCTCGCCTTAGAAGAAACACACTCTGCTGTTGACAAAAGAGCACTCTTCTACTCTACTGTGTTTCCTATTGGGCCAGAACAGTGAGCTTGCTCAGAACAAAAGAACTGTGCTTCCTACACACACGGGCCATATCTAGTTCAACTCTGCTTAGGAAACTGACAAGAACAGTAGATTCTCTTCAGTCCAGTACACTGTACTTGCTGGCAACAGACGCGAGTGATATTTGTACTGTGTATGGCAATGGGAGCGCAATAGTGACTCTCCTTACCAGAAAACGACTCTTGCTCGTAGGACCAGAAATTGCATGTGATTCAATTCCATTTCTGACTGGGAAACAAACACTAGCTCGCCTTACAAGAAACACACTCTGCTTTTGAGAAAAGAGCACTCTTCTACTCTACTGTGTTTCCTATAGGGCCAGAACAGTGAGCTTGCTCAGAACAAAAGAACTGTGCTTCCTACACACACGGGCCATATCTAGTTCAACTCTGCTTAGGAAACTGACAAGAACAGTAGCTTCTCTTCACTCCAGCACACTGTACTGGCTGGGAACACACGCGAGTGCTACTTGCACTGTGTATGGCAATGGGAGCTCAATAGTGACTCTCCTTACCAGAAAACAACTCTTGCTCGTATGACCAAAAACTGCATGTGATTCAACTCCATTTCTGACTGGTAAACAAACACTAGCTCGCCTTAGAAGAAACACACTCTGCTTTTGAGAAAAGACCACTCTTCTACTCTACTGTGTTTCCTATAGGGCCAGAACAGTGAGCTTGCTCAGAACAAAAGAAATGTGCTTCCTACACACGGGCCATATCTAGGTCAACTCTGCTTAGGAAACTGACAAGAACAGTAGCTTCTCTTCAGTCCAGTACACTGTACATGCTGGGAACAGACGCGAGTGCTATTTGCACTGTGTATGGCAATGGGAGCGCAATAGTGACTCTCCTTACCAGAAAACAACTCTTGCTCGTAGGACCAAAAACTGCATGTGATTCAACTCCATTTCTGACTGGGAAAAAACACTAGCTCGCCTTACGAGAAACACACTCTGCTTTTGAGAAAAGGGAACTCTTCTACTCTACTGTGTTTCCCATAGGGCCAGAACAGTGAGCTTGCTCAGAACAAAAGAACTGGGCTTCCTACACACACGGGCCACATCTAGTTCAACTATGCTTAGGAAACTGACAAGAACAATAGCTTCTTCAGTCCAGTACACTGTACTTGCTGGGAACAGACGCGAGTGCTATTTGCCGTGTATGGCAATGGGAGCACAATAGTGACTCTCCTTCCCAGAAAACAAGTCTTGCTCATAGGACCAAAAACTGCATGTGATTCAACTCCATTTCTGACTGGGAAACAAACACTAGCTCGCCTTTGAAGAAACACACTCTGCTTTTGACAAAAGAGCACTCTTCTACTCTACTGTGTTTCCCTTTGGGCCAGAACAGTGAGCTTGCTCAGAACAAAAGAACTGTGCTTCCTACAAACACGGGCCATATCTAGTTCAACTCTGCTTAGGAAACTGACAAGAACAGTAGATTCTCTTCAGTCCAGTACACTGTACTTGCTGGAAACAGACGCAAGTGATATTTGTACTGTGTATGGCAATGGGAGCGCAATAGTGACTCTCCTTACCAGAAAACAACTCTTGCTCGTAGGACCAGAAATTGCATTTGATTCAACTCCATTTCTGACTGGGAAACAAACACTAGCTCGCCTTACGAGAAACACATCTGCTTTTGAGAAAAGAGCACTCTTCTACTCTACTGTGTTTCCTATAGGGCCAGAACAGTGATCTTGCTCAGAACAAAAGAACTGTGCTTCCTACACACACGGGCCATATCTAGTTCAACTCTGCTTAGGAAACTAACAAGAACAGTAGCTTCTCTTCACTCCAGTAAACTGTACTGGCTGGGAACACACGCGAGTGCTATTTGCACTGTGTATGGCAATGGGAGCTCAATAGTGACTCTCCTTACCAGAAAACAACTCTTGCTCGTAGGACCAAAAACTGCATGTGATTCAACTCCATTTCTGACTGGGAAACAAACACTAGCTCGCCTTACGAGAAACACACTCTGCTTTTGAGAAAAGACCACTCATCTACTCTACTGTGTTTCCTATAGGGCCAGAACAGTTAGCTGTTTCAGAACAAAAGAACTGTGCTTCCTACACTCACGGGCCATATCTAGTTCAACTCTGTTTAGGAAACTGACAAGAACAGTAGCTTCTCCTCAGTCCAGTAAACTGTACATCCTGGAACAGACGCGAGTGCTATTTGCACTGTGTATGGCAATGGGAGCACAATAGTGACTCTCCTTACCAGAAAACAACTCTTGCTCGTAGGACCAGAAAATGCATGTGATTCAACTCCATTTCTCACTGGGAAACAAACACTAGCTCACCTTACGAGAAACACACTCTGCTTTTGAGAAAAGACCACTCTTCTACTCTACTGTGATTCCTATAGGGCCAGAACAGTGAGCTTGCTAAGAACAAAAGAACTGTGCTTCCTACACACACGGGCCATATCTAGTTCAACTCTGCTTAGGAAACTGACAAGAACAGTTGCTTCTCTTCAATCCAGTACACTGTACTTGCTGGGAACAGACGCGAGTGCTATTTGCACTGTGTATGGCAATGGGAGCTCAATAGTGACTCCTCTTACCAGAAAACAACTCTTGCTCGTAGGACCAGAAACTGCATGTGATTCAACTCCATTTCTGACTGGGAAACAAACACTAGCTCGCCTTACGAGAAACACACTCTGCTTTTGAGAAAAGAGCACTCTTCTACTCTACTTTGTTTCCCTTTGGGCCAGAACAGTGAGCTTGCTCAGAACAAAAGAACTGTGCTTCCTACACACACGGGCCATATCTAGTTCAACTCTGCTTAGGAAACTGACAAGAACAGTTGCTTCTCTTCAGTCCAGTACACTGTACTTGCTGGGAACAGACGCGAGTGCTATTTGCACTGTGTATGGCAATGGGAGCGCAATAGTGACTCTCCTTACCAGAAAACAATTCTTGCTTGTAGGACCTGAAACTGCATGTGATTCAACTCCATTTCTGACTGGGAAACAAACACTAGCTCGCCTTACGAGAAACACACTCTGCTTTTGAGAAAAGAGCACTAATCTACTCTACTGTTTTTCCTATAGGGCCATAACAGTGAGCTTGCTCAGAACAAATGAACTGTGCTTCCTACACACACGGGTCATATCTAGTTCAACTCTCCTTAGGAAACTGACAAGAACAGTAGCTTCTCTTCAGTCCAGTACACTGTACTTGCTGGGAACAGACGCGAGTGCTATTTGCGCTGTGTATGGCAATGGGAGCGCAATAGTGACTCTCCTTCCCAGAAAACAAGTCTTGCTCATAGGACCAGAAACTGCATGTGATTCAACTCCATTTCTGACTGGGAAAGAAACACTAGCTCGCCTTAGAAGAAACACACTCTGCTTTTGACAAAAGAGCACTCTTCTACTCTACTGTGTTTCCTATTGGGCCAGAACAGTGAGCTTGCTCAGAACAAAAGAACTCTGCTTCCTACACACACGGGCCATCTCTAGTTCAACTCTGCTTAGGAAACTGACAAGAACAGTAGCTTCTCTTCGGTCAGGACACTGTACATGCTGGGAAAAGACACGAGTGCTATTTGCACTGTATATGGCAATAGGAGCACAATAGTGACTCTCCTTACCAGAAAACAACTCTTGCTCGTAGGACCAGAAACTGCATGTGATTCAACTCCATTTCTGACTGGGAAACAAACAGTAGCTCGTCTTTGAAGAAACACACTCTGCTTTTGAGAAAAGACCACTCTTCTACTGTACTGTGTTTCCTATAGGGCCAGAACAGTGAGGTTGCTCAGAACAAAAGAACTGTGCTTCCTACACACACGGGCCATATCTAGTTCAACTCTGCTTAGGAAACTGACAAGAACAGTAACTTCTCTTCGGTCCAGTACACTGTAGTTGCTGGGAACAGACGCGAGTGCTATTTGCGATGTATATGGCAATGGGAGCGCAATAGTGACTCTCCTTACCAGAAAAAAACTCTTGCTAGTAGGACCAAAAACTGCATGTGATTCAACTCCATTTCTGACTGGGAAACAAACACTAGCTCGCCTTGGAAGGAACACACTCTGCTTTTGACAAAAGAGCACTCTTCTACTCTACTGTGTTTCCCTTTGGGCCAGAACAGTGAGCTTGCTCAGAACAAAAGAACTGTGCTTCCTACACACACGGGCCATATCTAGTTCAACTCTGCTTAGGAAACTGAAAAGAACAGTAGCTTCTCTTCAGTCCAGTACACTGTACTTGCTGGGAACAGACGCGAGTGCTATTTGCGCTGTGTATGGCAATGGGAGCGCAATAGTGACTCTCCTTACCAGAAAACAACTCTTGCTCATAGGACCAGAAACTGCATGTGATTCAACTCCATTTCTGACTGGGAAAGAAACACTAGCTCGCCTTAGAAGAAACACACTCTGCTGTTGACAAAAGAGCACTCTTCTACTCTACTGTGTTTCCTATTGGGCCAGAACAGTGAGCTTGCTCAGAACAAAAGAACTCTGCTTCCTACACACACGGGCCATCTCTAGTTCAACTCTGCTTAGGAAACTGACAAGAACAGTAGCTTCTCTTCGGTCAGGACACTGTACATGCTGGGAACAGACACGAGTGCTATTTGCACTGTATATGGCAATGGGAGCGCAACAGTGACTCTCCTTACCAGAAAAAAACTCTTGCTAGTAGGACCAAAAACTGCATGTGATTCAACTCCATTTCTGACTGGGAAACAAACACTAGCTCGCCTTAGAAGAAACACACTCTGCTTTTGAGAAAAGACCACTCTTCTACTCTACTGTTTTTCCAATAGGGCCAGAACAGTGAGCTTGCTCAGAACAAAAGAACTGTGCTTCCTACAAACACGGGCCATATCTAGTTCAACTCTGCTTAGGAAACTGACAAGAACAGTAGCTTCTCTTCAGTTCAGTACACTGTACTTGCTGGGAACAGACGCGAGTGCTATTTCCACTGAGTATGGCAATGGGAGCACAATAATGACTCTCCTTACCAGAAAACAACTCTTGCTCATAGGAACAAAAACTGCATGTGATTCAACTCCATTTCTGACTGGGAAACAAACACTAGCTCGCCTTAGAAGAAACACACTCTGCTTTTGAGAAAAGAGCACTCTTCTACTCTACTGTGTTTCCTATAGGGCCAGAACAGTGAGCTTGCTCAGAACAAAAGAACTGTGCTTCCTACACACACGGGCCATATCTAGTTCAACTCTGCTTAGGAAACTGACAAGAACAGTAGCTTCTCTTCAGTCCAGTACATTGTACTTGCTGGGAACAGACGCGAGTGCTATTTGCACTGGGTATGGCAATGGGAGCGCAATAGTGACTCTCCTTACCAGAAAACAACTCTTGCTCGTAGGACCAAAAACTGCATGTGATTCAACTCCATTTCTGACTGGGAAACAAACACTAGCTCGCCTTGGAAGAAACACACTCTGCTTTTGACAAAAGAGCACTCTTCTACTCTACTGTGTTTCCTGTAGGGCCAGAACAGTGAGCTTGCTCAGAACAAAAGAACTGGGCTTCCTACACACACGGGCCATATCTAGTTCAACTATGCTTAGGAAACTGACAAGAACAATAGCTTCTCTTCAGTCCAGTACACTGTACTTGCTGGGAACAGACGCGAGTGCTATTTGCCTTGTGTATGGCAATGGGAGCACAATAGTGACTCTCCTTCCCAGAAAACAAGTCTTGCTCGTTGGACGAAAAACTGCATGTGATTCAACTCCATTTCTGAATGGGAAACAAACACTAGCTCGCCTTGGAAGAAAAACACTCTGCTTTTGACAAAAGAGCACTCTTCTACTCTACTGTGTTTCCTATTGGGCCAGAACAGTGAGCTTGCTCAGAACAAAAGAACTCTGCTTCCTACACACACGGGCCATCTCTAGTTCAACTCTGCTTAGGAAACTGACAAGAACAGTAGCTTCTCTTCGGTCAGGACACTGTACATGCTGGGAAAAGACACGAGTGCTATTTGCACTGTATATGGCAATAGGAGCACAATAGTGACTCTCCTTACCAGAAAACAACTCTTGCTCGTAGGACCAGAAACTGCATGTGATTCAACTCCATTTCTGACTGGGAAACAAACAGTAGCTCGTCTTTGAAGAAACACACTCTGCTTTTGAGAAAAGACCACTCTTCTACTGTACTGTGTTTCCTATAGGGCCAGAACAGTGAGGTTGCTCAGAACAAAAGAACTGTGCTTCCTACACACACGGGCCATATCTAGTTCAACTCTGCTTAGGAAACTGACAAGAACAGTATCTTCCCTTCGGTCCAGTACACTGTAGTTGCTGGGAACAGACGCGAGTGCTATTTGCGATGTATATGGCAATGGGAGCGCAATAGTGACTCTCCTTACCAGAAAAAAACTCTTGCTAGTAGGACCAAAAACTGCATGTGATTCAACTCCATTTCTGACTGGGAAACAAACACTAGCTCGCCTTGGAAGGAACACACTCTGCTTTTGACAAAAGAGCACTCTTCTACTCTACTGTGTTTCCCTTTGGGCCAGAACAGTGAGCTTGCTCAGAACAAAAGAACTGTGCTTCCTACACACACGGGCCATATCTAGTTCAACTCTGCTTAGGAAACTGAAAAGAACAGTAGCTTCTCTTCAGTCCAGTACACTGTACTTGCTGGGAACAGACGCGAGTGCTATTTGCGCTGTGTATGGCAATGGGAGCGCAATAGTGACTCTCCTTACCAGAAAACAACTCTTGCACATAGGACCAGAAACTGCATGTGATTCAACTCCATTTCTGACTGGGAAAGAAACACTAGCTCGCCTTAGAAGAAACACACTCTGCTGTTGACAAAAGAGCACTCTTCTACTCTACTGTGTTTCCTATTGGGCCAGAACAGTGAGCTTGCTCAGAACAAAAGAACTCTGCTTCCTACACACACGGGCCATCTCTAGTTCAACTCTGCTTAGGAAACTGACAAGAACAGTAGCTTCTCTTCGGTCAGGACACTGTACATGCTGGGAACAGACACGAGTGCTATTTGCACTGTATATGGCAATGGGAGCGCAATAGTGACTCTCCTTACCAGAAAACAACTCTTGCTCGTAGGACCAGAAACTGCATGTGATTCAACTCCATTTCTGACTGGGAAACAAACAGTAGCTCACTTAGAAGAAACACACTCTGCTTTTGAGAAAAGACCACTCTTCTACTGTACTGTGTTTCCTATAGGGCCAGAACAGTGAGCTTGCTCAGAACAAAAGAACTGTGCTTCCTCCACACACGGGCCATATCTAGTTCAACTCTGCTTAGGAAACTGACAAGAACAGTAACTTCTCTTCGGTCCAGTACACTGTAGTTGCTGGGAACAGACGCGAGTGCTATTTCCACTGTGTATGGCAATGGGAGCGCAACAGTGACTCTCCTTACCAGAAAAAAACTCTTGCTAGTAGGACCAAAAACTGCATGTGATTCAACTCCATTTCTGACTGGGAAACAAACACTAGCTCGCCTTAGAAGAAACACACTCTGCTTTTGAGAAAAGACCACTCTTCTACTCTACTGTTTTTCCAATAGGGCCAGAACAGTGAGCTTGCTCAGAACAAAAGAACTGTGCTTCCTACAAACACGGGCCATATCTAGTTCAACTCTGCTTAGGAAACTGACAAGAACAGTAGCTTCTCTTCAGTTCAGTACACTGTACTTGCTGGGAACAGACGCGAGTGCTATTTCCACTGAGTATGGCAATGGGAGCACAATAATGACTCTCCTTACCAGAAAACAACTCTTGCTCATAGGACCAAAAACTGCATGTGATTCAACTCCATTTCTGACTGGGAAACAAACACTAGCTCGCCTTGGAAGAAACACACTCTGCTTTTGACAAAAGAGCACTCTTCTACTCTACTGTGTTTCCTGTAGGGCCAGAACAGTGAGCTTGCTCAGAACAAAAGAACTGGGCTTCCTACACACACGGGCCATATCTAGTTCAACTATGCTTAGGAAACTGACAAGAACAATAGCTTCTCTTCAGTCCAGTACACTGTACTTGCTGGGAACAGACGCGAGTGCTATTTGCCTTGTGTATGGCAATGGGAGCACAATAGTGACTCTCCTTCCCAGAAAACAAGTCTTGCTCGTTGGACGAAAAACTGCATGTGATTCAACTCCATTTCTGAATGGGAAACAAACACTAGCTCGCCTTGGAAGAAAAACACTCTGCTTTTGAGAAAAGACCACTCTTCTACTCTACTGTGTTTCCCTTTGGGCCAGAACAGTGAGCTTGCTCAGAACAAAAGAACTGTGCTTCCTACAAACAAGGGCCATATCTAGTTCAACTCTGCTTAGGAAACTGACAAGAACAGTAGCTTCTCTTCAGTCCAGTACACTGTACATGCTGGGAACAGACGCGAGTGCTATTTGCACTGTGTATGGCAATGGGAGTGCAATAGTCAATCTCCTTACCAGAAAACAACTCTTGCTCGTAGGACCAGAAAGTGCATGTGATTCAACTCCATTTGTGACTGGGAAAAAACACTAGCTCGCCTTACGAGAAACACACTCTGCTTTTGAGAAAAGGGAACTCTTCCACTCTACTGTGTTTCCCATAGGGCCAGAACAGTGAGCTTGCTCAGAACAAAAGAACTGGGCTTCCTACACACACGGGCCATATCTAGTTCAACTATGCTTAGGAAACTGACAAGAACAATAGCTTTTTCATTCCAGTACACTGTACTTGCTGGGAACAGACGCGAGTGCTATTTGCCTTGTGTATGGCAATGGGAGCACAATAGTGACTCTCCTTCCCAGAAAACAAGTCTTGCTCATAGGACCAAAAACTGCATGTGATTCAACTCCATTTCTGACAGGGAAACAAACACTAGCTCGCCTTGGAAGAAACACACTCTGCTTTTGACAAAAGAGCACTCTTATACTCTACTGTGTTTCCCTTTGGGCCAGAACAGTGAGCTTGCTCAGAACAAAAGAACTGTGCTTCCTACACACACTGGCCATATCTAGTTCAACTCTGCTTAGGAAACTGACAAGAACAGTAGCTTCTCTTCAGTCCAGTACACTGTAGTTGCTGGGAACAGACGCGAGTGCTATTTGCACTGTGTATGGCAATGGGAGCACAATAGTGACTCTCCTTACCAGAAACAACTCTTGCTCGTAGGACCAGAAACTGCAAGTGATTCAACTCCATTTCTGACTGGCAAACAAACACTAACTCGCCTTACGAGAAACACACTCTGCTTTTGAGAAAAGAGCACTCTTCTACTCTACTGTGTTTCCTATAGGGCCAGAACAGTGAGCTTGCTCAGAACAAAAGAACTGTGCTTCCTACACACACGGGCCATATCTAGTTCAACTCTGCTTAGGAAACTGACAAGAACAGTAGCTTCTCTTCAGTCCAGTACACTGTACTTGCTGCGAACAGACGCGAGTGCTATTTGCACTATTTATGGCAATGGGAGCGCAATAGTGACTCTCCTTACCAGAAAACAACTCTTGCTCATAGGACCAAAAACTGCATGTGATTCAACTCATTTCTGACTGGGAAACAAACACTAGCTCGCCTTGGAAGAAACACACTCTGCTTTTGAGAAAAGAGCACTCTTCTACTCTACTGTGTTTCCTATAGGGCCAGAACACTGAGCTTGCTCAGAACAAAAGAACTGTGCTTCCTACACACACGGGCCATATCTAGTTCAACTATGCTTAGGAAACTGACAAGAACAATAGTTTCTCTTCAGTCCAGTACACTGTACTTGCTGGGAACAGACGCGAGTGCTATTTGCACTGTGTATGGCAATGGGAGCGCAATAGTGACTCTCCTTACCAGAAAACAACTCTTGTTCGTAGGACCAAAAACTGCATGTGATTCAACTCCATTTCTGACTGGGAAACAAACACTAGCTCGCCTTAGAAGAAACACACTCTGCTTTTGAGAAAAGAGCACTATTCTACTCTACTGTGTTTTCTATAGGGCCAGAACAGTGAGCTTGCTCAGAACAAAAGAACTGTGCTTCCTACACACACGAGCCATATCTAGTTCAACTCTGCTTAGGAAACTGACAAGAACAGTAGCTTCTCTTCAGTCCAGTACACTGTACTTGCTGGCAACAGACGTGAGTGCTATTTGCACTGTGTATGGCAAAGAGAGCACAATAGTGACCCTCCTTACCAGAAAACAACTCTTGCTCGTAGGACCAAAAACTGCATGTGTTTCAACTCCATTTCTGACTGGGAAACAAACACTAGCTCGCCTTAGAAGAAAAACACTCTGCTTTTGAGAAAAGACCACTCTTCTACTCTACTGTGTTTCCTATAGGGCCAGAACAGTGAGCTTGCTCAGAACAAAAGAACTGTGCTTCCTACACACACGGGCCATATCTAGTTCAACTCTGCTTAGGAAACTGACAAGAACAGTAGCTTCTCTTCAGTCCAGTACACTGTACATGCTGGGAACAGACGCGAGTGCTATTTGCACTGTGTATGGCAATGGGAGCGCAATAGTCAATCTCCTTACCAGAAAACAACTCTTGCTCGTAGGACCAGAAACTGCATGTGATTCAACTCCATTTGTGACTGGGAAAAAACACTAGCTCGCATTACGAGAAACACACTCTTCTTTTGAGAAAAGGGAACTCTTCTACTCTACTGTGTTTCCCATAGGGCCAGAACAGTGAGCTTGCTCAGAACAAAAGAACTGGGCTTCCTACACACACGGGCCATATCTAGTTCAACTATGCTTAGGAAACTGACAAGAACAATAGCTTCTTCAGTCCAGTACACTGTACTTGCTGGGAACAGACGCGAGTGCTATTTGCCGTGTATGGCAATGGGAGCACAATAGTGACTCTCCCTCCCAGAAAACAAGTCTTGCTCATAGGACCAAAAACTGCATGTGATTCAACTCAATTTCTGACTGGGAAACAAACACTAGCTCGCCTTAGAAGAAACACACTCTGCTTTTGAGAAAAGAGCACTCTTCTACTCTACTGTGTTTCCTATAGGGCCAGAACAGTGAGCTTGCTCAGAACAAAAGAACTGTGCTTCCTACACACACGGGCCATATCTAGTTCAACTCTGCTTAGGAAACTGACAAGAACAGTAGCTTCTCTTCAGTCCAGTACACTGTACTTGCTGGGAACAGACGCCAGTGCTATTTGCACTGTGTATGGCAATGGGAGCGCAATAGTGACTCTCCTTACCAGAAAACAACTCTTGCTCGTAGGACCAAAAACTGCATGTGATTCAACTCCATTTCTGACTGGGAAACAAACACTAGCTCGCCTTAGAAGAAACACACTCTGCTTTTGAGAAAAGACCACTCTTCTACTCTACTGTGTTTCCAATAGGGCCAGAACAGTGAGCTTGCTCAGAACAAAAGAACTGTGCTTCCTACACACACGGGCCATATCTAGTTCAACTCTGCTTAGGAAACTGAAAAGAACAGTTGCTTCTCTTCACTCCAGTACACTGTACATACCGGGAACAGACGCGAGTGCTATTTGTACTGTGTATGGCAATGGGAGCGCAATAGTGACTCTCCTTACCTGAAAACAACTCTTGCTCGTAGGACCAAAAACTGCATGTGATTCAACTCCATTTCTGACTGGGAAACAAACACTAGCTCGCCTTGGAAGAAACACACTCTGCTTTGAGAATAGACCACTCTTCTACTCTACTGTGTTTCCTATAGGGCCAGAACAGTGAGCTTGCTCAGAACAATAGAACTGTGCTTCCTACACACACGGGCCATATCTAGTTCAACTCTGCTTAGGAAACTGAGAAGAACAGTACCCTCTCTTCAGTCCAGTACACTGTAGTTGCTGGGAACAGACGCGAGTGCTATTTGCACTGTATATGGCAATGGGAGCGCAAGAGTGACTCTCCTTACCAGAAAACAACTCTTGCTCGTAGGACCAGAAACTGCATGTGATTCAACTCCATTTCTGACTGGGAAACAAACACTGGCTCGTCTTACATTAAACACACTCTGCTTTCGAGTAAATAGCACTATTCTACTCTACTGTGTTTCCAATAGGGCCAGAACAGTGAGCTTGCTCAGAACAAAAGAACTGTGCTTCCTACACACACGGGCCATATCTAGTTCAACTCTGCTTAGGAAACTGACAAGAACAGTAGCTTCTCTTCAGTCCAGTACACTGTATTTGCTGTGAACAGACGCGAGTGCTATTTGCACTGTGTATGGCAAAGGGAGCACAATAGTGACCCTCCTTACCAGAAAACAACTCTTGCTCGTAGGACCAAAAACTGCATGTGTTTCAACTCCATTTCTGACTGGGAAACAAACACTAGCTCGCCTTAGAAGAAACACACTCTGCTTTTGAGAAAAGACCACTCTTCTACTCTACTGTGTTTCCAATAGGGCCAGAACAGTGAGCTTGCTCAGAACAAAAGAACTGTGCTTCCTACACACACGAGCCATATCTAGTTCAACTCTGCTTAGGAAACTGACAAGAACAGTACCCTCTCTTCAGTCCAGTACACTGTAGTTGCTGGGAACAGACGCGAGGGCTATTTAAACTGTATATGGCAATTGGAGCGCAATAGTGACTCTACTTACCAGAAAACAACTATTGCTCGTAGGACCAGAAACTGCATGTGATTCAACTCCATTTCTGACTGGGAAACAAACACTAGCTCGCCTTAGAAAAAACACACTCTGCTTTTGAGATAAGAGCACTCTTCTACTCTACTGTGTTTCCAATAGGGCCAGAGCAGTGAGCTTGCTCAGAACAAAAGAACTCTGCTTCCTACACACACAGGCCATATCTAGTTCAACTCTGCTTAGGAAACTGACAAGAACAGTAGATTCTCTTCAGTCCAGTACACTGTATTTGCTGGGAGCAGACGCAAGTGCTATTTGTACTGTGTATGGCAATGTGAGTGCAATAGTGAGTCTCCTACCAGAAAACAACTCTTGCTGGTAGGACCAAAAACTGCATGTGATTCAACTCCATTTCTGACTGGGAAACAAACGATAGCTCGCCTTACGAGAAACACACTCTGCTTTTGAGAAAAGAGCACTCTTCTACTCTACTGTGTTTCCTATAGGGCCATAAGAGTGAGCTTGCTCAGAACAAATGAACTGTGCTTCCTACACACACGGGCCATATCTAGTTCAACTCTGCTTAGGAAACTGACAAGAACAGTAGCTTCTCTTCACTCCAGTACACTGTACTTGCTGGGAACAGACGCGAGTGCTATTTGCACTGTGTATGGGAAAGGGAGCACAATAGTGACCCTCCTTACCAGAAAACAACTCTTGCTGGTAGGACCAAAAACTGCATGTGTTTCAACTCCATTTCTGACAGGGAAACAAACACTAGCTCGCTTTAGAAGAAACACACTCTGCTTCTGAGAAAAGACCACTCGTCTACTCTACTGTGTTTCCTATAGGGCCAGAACAGTGAGCTTGCTCAGAACAAAAGAACTGTGCTTCCTACACACACGGGCCATATCTAGTTCAACTCTGCTTAGGAAACTGACAAGAACAGTAGCTTCTCTTCAGTCCAGTACACTGTACTTGCTGGGAACAGACGCGAGTGCTATTTGTTCTGTGTATGGCAATGGGAGCGCAATAGTGACTCTCCTTACCAGAAAACAACTCTTGCTCGTAGGACGAAAACCTGCATGTGATTCAACTCCATTTCTGACTGGGAAACAAACACTAGCTCGCCTTAGAAGAAACACACTCTGCTTTTGAGAAAAGAGCACTATTCTACTCTACTGTGTTTCCTATAGGGCCAGAACAGTGAGCTTGCTCAGAACAAAAGAACTGTGCTTCCTACACACACGAGCCATATCTAGTTCAACTCTGCTTAGGAAACTGACAAGAACAGTAGCTTCTCTTCAGTCCAGTACACTGTACTTGCTGGCAACAGACGTGAGTGCTATTTGCACTGTGTATGGCAAAGAGAGCACAATAGTGACCCTCCTTACCAGAAAACAACTCTTGCTCGTAGGACCAAAAACTGCATGTGTTTCAACTCCATTTCTGACTGGGAAACAAACACTAGCTCGCCTTAGAAGAAAAACACTCTGCTTTTGAGAAAAGACCACTCTTCTACTCTACTGTGTTTCCTATAGGGCCAGAACAGTGAGCTTGCTCAGAACAAAAGAACTGTGCTTCCTACACACACGGGCCATATCTAGTTCAACTCTGCTTAGGAAACTGACAAGAACAGTAGCTTCTCTTCAGTCCAGTACACTGTACATGCTGGGAACAGACGCGAGTGCTATTTGCACTGTGTATGGCAATGGGAGCGCAATAGTCAATCTCCTTACCAGAAAACAACTCTTGCTCGTAGGACCAGAAAGTGCATGTGATTCAACTCCATTTGTGACTGGGAAAAAACACTAGCTCGCCTTACGAGAAACACACTCTTCTTTTGAGAAAAGGGAACTCTTCTACTCTACTGTGTTTCCCATAGGGCCAGAACAGTGAGCTTGCTCAGAACAAAAGAACTGGGCTTCCTACACACACGGGCCATATCTAGTTCAACTATGCTTAGGAAACTGACAAGAACAATAGCTTCTTCAGTCCAGTACACTGTACTTGCTGGGAACAGACGCGAGTGCTATTTGCCTTGTATGGCAATGGGAGCACAATAGTGACTCTCCCTCCCAGAAAACAAGTCTTGCTCATAGGACCAAAAACTGCATGTGATTCAACTCAATTTCTGACTGGGAAACAAACACTAGCTCGCCTTAGAAGAAACACACTCTGCTTTTGAGAAAAGAGCACTCTTCTACTCTACTGTGTTTCCTATAGGGCCAGAACAGTGAGCTTGCTCAGAACAAAAGAACTGTGCTTCCTACACACACGGGCCATATCTAGTTCAACTCTGCTTAGGGAACTGACAAGAACAGTAGCTTCTCTTCAGTCCAGTACACTGTACTTGCTGGGAACAGACGCCAGTGCTATTTGCACTGTGTATGGCAATGGGAGCGCAATAGTGACTCTCCTTACCAGAAAACAACTCTTGCTCGTAGGACCAAAAACTGCATGTGATTCAACTCCATTTCTGACTGGGAAACAAACACTAGCTCGCCTTAGAAGAAACACACTCTGCTTTTGAGAAAAGACCACTCTTCTACTCTACTGTGTTTCCAATAGGGCCAGAACAGTGAGCTTGCTCAGAACAAAAGAACTGTGCTTCCTACACACACGGGCCATATCTAGTTCAACTCTGCTTAGGAAACTGAAAAGAACAGTTGCTTCTCTTCACTCCAGTACACTGTACTTGCTGGGTTCAGACGCGAGTGCTATTTGCACTGTGTATGGGAAAGGGAGCACAATAGTGACCCTCCTTACCAGAAAACAACTCTTGCTGGTAGGACCAAAAACTGCATGTGTTTCAACTCCATTTCTGACAGGGAAACAAACACTAGCTCGCTTTAGAAGAAACACACTCTGCTTCTGAGAAAAGACCACTCGTCTACTCTACTGTGTTTCCTATAGGGCCAGAACAGTGAGCTTGCTCAGAACAAAAGAACTGTGCTTCCTACACACACGAGCCATATCTAGTTCAACTCTGCTTAGGAAACTGACAAGAACAGTACCCTCTCTTCAGTCCAGTACACTGTAGTTGCTGGGAACAGACGCGAGGGCTATTTGCACTGTATATGGCAATTGGAGCGCAATAGTGACTCTACTTACCAGAAAACAACACTTGCTCGTAGGACCAGAAACAGCATGTGATTCAACTCCATTTCTGACTGGGAAACAAACACTAGCTCGCCTTAGAAAAAACACACTCTGCTTTTGAGATAAGAGCACTCTTCTACTCTACTGTGTTTCCAATAGGGCCAGAACAGTGAGCTTGCTCAGAACAAAAGAACTCTGCTTCCTACACACACAGGCCATATCTAGTTCAACTCTGCTTAGGAAACTGACAAGAACAGTAGATTCTCTTCAGTCCAGTACACTGTATTTGCTGGGAGCAGACGCAAGTGCTATTTGTACTGTGTATGGCAATGTGAGTGCAATAGTGACTCTCCTTACCAGAAAACAACTCTTGTTCGTAGGACCAAAAACTGCATGTGATTCAACTCCATTTCTGACTGGGAAACAAACACTAGCTCGCCTTAGAAGAAACACACTCTGCTTTTGAGAAAAGAGCACTCTTCTACTCTACTGTGTTTCCTATAGGGCCAGAACAGTGAGCTTGCTCAGAACAAAAGAACTGTGCTTCCTACACACACGGGCCATATCTAGTTCAACTCTGCTTAGGAAACTGACAAGAACAGTAGCTTCTCTTCAATCCAGTACACTGTACTTGCTGGGAACAGACGCGAGGGCTATTTGCACTGTGTATGGGAAAGGGAGCACAATAGTGACCCTCCTTACCAGAAAACAACTCTTGCTGGTAGGACCAAAAACTGCATGTGTTTCAACTCCATTTCTGACAGGGAAACAAACACTAGCTCGCTTTAGAAGAAACACACTCTGCTTCTGAGAAAAGACCACTCGTCTACTCTACTGTGTTTCCTATAGGGCCAGAACAGTGAGCTTGCTCAGAACAAAAGAACTGTGCTTCCTACACACACGGGCCATATCTAGTTCAACTCTGCTTAGGAAACTGACAAGAACAGTAGCTTCTCTTCAGTCCAGTACACTGTACTTGCTGGGAACAGACGCGAGTGCTATTTGTTCTGTGTATGGCAATGGGAGCGCAATAGTGACTCTCCTTACCAGAAAACAACTCTTGCTCGTAGGACCAAAACCTGCATGTGATTCAACTCCATTTCTGACTGGGAAACAAACACTAGCTCGCCTTAGAAGAAACACACTCTGCTTTTGAGAAAAGAGCACTATTCTACTCTACTGTGTTTTCTATAGGGCCAGAACAGTGAGCTTGCTCAGAACAAAAGAACTGTGCTTCCTACACACACGAGCCATATCTAGTTCAACTCTGCTTAGGAAACTGACAAGAACAGTAGCTTCTCTTCAGTCCAGTACACTGTACTTGCTGGCAACAGACGTGAGTGCTATTTGCACTGTGTATGGCAAAGAGAGCACAATAGTGACCCTCCTTACCAGAAAACAACTCTTGCTCGTAGGACCAAAAACTGCATGTGTTTCAACTCCATTTCTGACTGGGAAACAAACACTAGCTCGCCTTAGAAGAAAAACACTCTGCTTTTGAGAAAAGACCACTCTTCTACTCTACTGTGTTTCCTATAGGGCCAGAACAGTGAGCTTGCTCAGAACAAAAGAACTGTGCTTCCTACACACACGGGCCATATCTAGTTCAACTCTGCTTAGGAAACTGACAAGAACAGTAGCTTCTCTTCAGTCCAGTACACTGTACATGCTGGGAACAGACGCGAGTGCTATTTGCACTGTGTATGGCAATGGGAGCGCAATAGTCAATCTCCTTACCAGAAAACAACTCTTGCTCGTAGGACCAGAAACTGCATGTGATTCAACTCCATTTGTGACTGGGAAAAAACACTAGCTCGCATTACGAGAAACACACTCTTCTTTTGAGAAAAGGGAACTCTTCTACTCTACTGTGTTTCCCATAGGGCCAGAACAGTGAGCTTGCTCAGAACAAAAGAACTGGGCTTCCTACACACACGGGCCATATCTAGTTCAACTATGCTTAGGAAACTGACAAGAACAATAGCTTCTTCAGTCCAGTACACTGTACTTGCTGGGAACAGACGCGAGTGCTATTTGCCGTGTATGGCAATGGGAGCACAATAGTGACTCTCCCTCCCAGAAAACAAGTCTTGCTCATAGGACCAAAAACTGCATGTGATTCAACTCAATTTCTGACTGGGAAACAAACACTAGCTCGCCTTAGAAGAAACACACTCTGCTTTTGAGAAAAGAGCACTCTTCTACTCTACTGTGTTTCCTATAGGGCCAGAACAGTGAGCTTGCTCAGAACAAAAGAACTGTGCTTCCTACACACACGGGCCATATCTAGTTCAACTCTGCTTAGGAAACTGACAAGAACAGTAGCTTCTCTTCAGTCCAGTACACTGTACTTGCTGGGAACAGACGCCAGTGCTATTTGCACTGTGTATGGCAATGGGAGCGCAATAGTGACTCTCCTTACCAGAAAACAACTCTTGCTCGTAGGACCAAAAACTGCATGTGATTCAACTCCATTTCTGACTGGGAAACAAACACTAGCTCGCCTTAGAAGAAACACACTCTGCTTTTGAGAAAAGACCACTCTTCTACTCTACTGTGTTTCCAATAGGGCCAGAACAGTGAGCTTGCTCAGAACAAAAGAACTGTGCTTCCTACACACACGGGCCATATCTAGTTCAACTCTGCTTAGGAAACTGAAAAGAACAGTTGCTTCTCTTCACTCCAGTACACTGTACATACCGGGAACAGACGCGAGTGCTATTTGTACTGTGTATGGCAATGGGAGCGCAATAGTGACTCTCCTTACCTGAAAACAACTCTTGCTCGTAGGACCAAAAACTGCATGTGATTCAACTCCATTTCTGACTGGGAAACAAACACTAGCTCGCCTTGGAAGAAACACACTCTGCTTTGAGAATAGACCACTCTTCTACTCTACTGTGTTTCCTATAGGGCCAGAACAGTGAGCTTGCTCAGAACAATAGAACTGTGCTTCCTACACACACGGGCCATATCTAGTTCAACTCTGCTTAGGAAACTGAGAAGAACAGTACCCTCTCTTCAGTCCAGTACACTGTAGTTGCTGGGAACAGACGCGAGTGCTATTTGCACTGTATATGGCAATGGGAGCGCAAGAGTGACTCTCCTTACCAGAAAACAACTCTTGCTCGTAGGACCAGAAACTGCATGTGATTCAACTCCATTTCTGACTGGGAAACAAACACTGGCTCGTCTTACATTAAACACACTCTGCTTTCGAGTAAATAGCACTATTCTACTCTACTGTGTTTCCAATAGGGCCAGAACAGTGAGCTTGCTCAGAACAAAAGAACTGTGCTTCCTACACACACGGGCCATATCTAGTTCAACTCTGCTTAGGAAACTGACAAGAACAGTAGCTTCTCTTCAGTCCAGTACACTGTATTTGCTGTGAACAGACGCGAGTGCTATTTGCACTGTGTATGGCAAAGGGAGCACAATAGTGACCCTCCTTACCAGAAAACAACTCTTGCTCGTAGGACCAAAAACTGCATGTGTTTCAACTCCATTTCTGACTGGGAAACAAACACTAGCTCGCCTTAGAAGAAACACACTCTGCTTTTGAGAAAAGACCACTCTTCTACTCTACTGTGTTTCCAATAGGGCCAGAACAGTGAGCTTGCTCAGAACAAAAGAACTGTGCTTCCTACACACACGAGCCATATCTAGTTCAACTCTGCTTAGGAAACTGACAAGAACAGTACCCTCTCTTCAGTCCAGTACACTGTAGTTGCTGGGAACAGACGCGAGGGCTATTTAAACTGTATATGGCAATTGGAGCGCAATAGTGACTCTACTTACCAGAAAACAACTATTGCTCGTAGGACCAGAAACTGCATGTGATTCAACTCCATTTCTGACTGGGAAACAAACACTAGCTCGCCTTAGAAAAAACACACTCTGCTTTTGAGATAAGAGCACTCTTCTACTCTACTGTGTTTCCAATAGGGCCAGAGCAGTGAGCTTGCTCAGAACAAAAGAACTCTGCTTCCTACACACACAGGCCATATCTAGTTCAACTCTGCTTAGGAAACTGACAAGAACAGTAGATTCTCTTCAGTCCAGTACACTGTATTTGCTGGGAGCAGACGCAAGTGCTATTTGTACTGTGTATGGCAATGTGAGTGCAATAGTGAGTCTCCTACCAGAAAACAACTCTTGCTGGTAGGACCAAAAACTGCATGTGATTCAACTCCATTTCTGACTGGGAAACAAACGATAGCTCGCCTTACGAGAAACACACTCTGCTTTTGAGAAAAGAGCACTCTTCTACTCTACTGTGTTTCCTATAGGGCCATAAGAGTGAGCTTGCTCAGAACAAATGAACTGTGCTTCCTACACACACGGGCCATATCTAGTTCAACTCTGCTTAGGAAACTGACAAGAACAGTAGCTTCTCTTCACTCCAGTACACTGTACTTGCTGGGAACAGACGCGAGTGCTATTTGCACTGTGTATGGGAAAGGGAGCACAATAGTGACCCTCCTTACCAGAAAACAACTCTTGCTGGTAGGACCAAAAACTGCATGTGTTTCAACTCCATTTCTGACAGGGAAACAAACACTAGCTCGCTTTAGAAGAAACACACTCTGCTTCTGAGAAAAGACCACTCGTCTACTCTACTGTGTTTCCTATAGGGCCAGAACAGTGAGCTTGCTCAGAACAAAAGAACTGTGCTTCCTACACACACGGGCCATATCTAGTTCAACTCTGCTTAGGAAACTGACAAGAACAGTAGCTTCTCTTCAGTCCAGTACACTGTACTTGCTGGGAACAGACGCGAGTGCTATTTGTTCTGTGTATGGCAATGGGAGCGCAATAGTGACTCTCCTTACCAGAAAACAACTCTTGCTCGTAGGACGAAAACCTGCATGTGATTCAACTCCATTTCTGACTGGGAAACAAACACTAGCTCGCCTTAGAAGAAACACACTCTGCTTTTGAGAAAAGAGCACTATTCTACTCTACTGTGTTTCCTATAGGGCCAGAACAGTGAGCTTGCTCAGAACAAAAGAACTGTGCTTCCTACACACACGAGCCATATCTAGTTCAACTCTGCTTAGGAAACTGACAAGAACAGTAGCTTCTCTTCAGTCCAGTACACTGTACTTGCTGGCAACAGACGTGAGTGCTATTTGCACTGTGTATGGCAAAGAGAGCACAATAGTGACCCTCCTTACCAGAAAACAACTCTTGCTCGTAGGACCAAAAACTGCATGTGTTTCAACTCCATTTCTGACTGGGAAACAAACACTAGCTCGCCTTAGAAGAAAAACACTCTGCTTTTGAGAAAAGACCACTCTTCTACTCTACTGTGTTTCCTATAGGGCCAGAACAGTGAGCTTGCTCAGAACAAAAGAACTGTGCTTCCTACACACACGGGCCATATCTAGTTCAACTCTGCTTAGGAAACTGACAAGAACAGTAGCTTCTCTTCAGTCCAGTACACTGTACATGCTGGGAACAGACGCGAGTGCTATTTGCACTGTGTATGGCAATGGGAGCGCAATAGTCAATCTCCTTACCAGAAAACAACTCTTGCTCGTAGGACCAGAAACTGCATGTGATTCAACTCCATTTGTGACTGGGAAAAAACACTAGCTCGCCTTACGAGAAACACACTCTTCTTTTGAGAAAAGGGAACTCTTCTACTCTACTGTGTTTCCCATAGGGCCAGAACAGTGAGCTTGCTCAGAACAAAAGAACTGGGCTTCCTACACACACGGGCCATATCTAGTTCAACTATGCTTGGGAAACTGACAAGAACAATAGCTTCTTCAGTCCAGTACACTGTACTTGCTGGGAACAGACGCGAGTGCTATTTGCCTTGTATGGCAATGGGAGCACAATAGTGACTCTCCCTCCCAGAAAACAAGTCTTGCTCATAGGACCAAAAACTGCATGTGATTCAACTCAATTTCTGACTGGGAAACAAACACTAGCTCGCCTTAGAAGAAACACACTCTGCTTTTGAGAAAAGAGCACTCTTCTACTCTACTGTGTTTCCTATAGGGCCAGAACAGTGAGCTTGCTCAGAACAAAAGAACTGTTCTTCCTACACACACGGGCCATATCTAGTTCAACTCTGCTTAGGGAACTGACAAGAACAGTAGCTTCTCTTCAGTCCAGTACACTGTACTTGCTGGGAACAGACGCCAGTGCTATTTGCACTGTGTATGGCAATGGGAGCGCAATAGTGACTCTCCTTACCAGAAAACAACTCTTGCTCGTAGGACCAAAAACTGCATGTGATTCAACTCCATTTCTGACTGGGAAACAAACACTAGCTCGCCTTAGAAGAAACACACTCTGCTTTTGAGAAAAGACCACTCTTCTACTCTACTGTGTTTCCAATAGGGCCAGAACAGTGAGCTTGCTCAGAACAAAAGAACTGTGCTTCCTACACACACGGGCCATATCTAGTTCAACTCTGCTTAGGAAACTGAAAAGAACAGTTGCTTCTCTTCACTCCAGTACACTGTACTTGCTGGGTTCAGACGCGAGTGCTATTTGCACTGTGTATGGGAAAGGGAGCACAATAGTGACCCTCCTTACCAGAAAACAACTCTTGCTGGTAGGACCAAAAACTGCATGTGTTTCAACTCCATTTCTGACAGGGAAACAAACACTAGCTCGCTTTAGAAGAAACACACTCTGCTTCTGAGAAAAGACCACTCGTCTACTCTACTGTGTTTCCTATAGGGCCAGAACAGTGAGCTTGCTCAGAACAAAAGAACTGTGCTTCCTACACACACGGGCCATATCTAGTTCAACTCTGCTTAGGAAACTGACAAGAACAGTAGCTTCTCTTCAGTCCAGTACACTGTACTTGCTGGGAACAGACGCCAGTGCTATTTGTTCTGTGTATGGCAATGGGAGCGCAATAGTGACTCTCCTTACCAGAAAACAACTCTTGCTCGTAGGACCAAAACCTGCATGTGATTCAACTCCATTTCTGACTGGGAAACAAACACTAGCTCGCCTTAGAAGAAACACACTCTGCTTTTGAGAAAAGAGCACTATTCTACTCTACTGTGTTTCCTATAGGGCCAGAACAGTGAGCTTGCTCAGAACAAAAGAACTGTGCTTCCTACACACACGAGCCATATCTAGTTCAACTCTGCTTAGGAAACTGACAAGAACAGTAGCTTCTCTTCAGTCCAGTACACTGTACTTGCTGGCAACAGACGTGAGTGCTATTTGCACTGTGTATGGCAAAGAGAGCACAATAGTGACCCTCCTTACCAGAAAACAACTCTTGCTCGTAGGACCAAAAACTGCATGTGTTTCAACTCCATTTCTGACTGGGAAACAAACACTAGCTCGCCTTAGAAGAAAAACACTCTGCTTTTGAGAAAAGAGCACTCTTCTACTCTTCTGTGTTTCCTATAGGGCCAGAACAGTGAGCTTGCTCAGAACAAAAGAACTGTGCTTCCTACACACACGGGCCATATCTAGTTCAACTCTGCTTAGGAAACTGACAAGAACAGTAGCTTCTCTTCAGTCCAGTACACTGTACATGCTGGGAACAGACGCGAGTGCTATTTGCACTGTGTATGGCAATGGGAGCGCAATAGTCAATCTCCTTACCAGAAAACAACTCTTGCTCGTAGGACCAGAAACTGCATGTGATTCAACTCCATTTGTGACTGGGAAAAAACACTAGCTCGCCTTACGAGAAACACACTCTTCTTTTGAGAAAAGGGAACTCTTCTACTCTACTGTGTTTCCCATAGGGCCAGAACAGTGAGCTTGCTCAGAACAAAAGAACTGGGCTTCCTACACACACGGGCCATATCTAGTTCAACTATGCTTAGGAAACTGACAAGAACAATAGCTTCTTCAGTCCAGTACACTGTACTTGCTGGGAACAGACGCGAGTGCTATTTGCCGTGTATGGCAATGGGAGCACAATAGTGACTCTCCCTCCCAGAAAACAAGTCTTGCTCATAGGACCAAAAACTGCATGTGATTCAACTCAATTTCTGACTGGGAAACAAACACTAGCTCGCCTTAGAAGAAACACACTCTGCTTTTGAGAAAAGAGCACTCTTCTACTCTACTGTGTTTCCTATAGGGCCAGAACAGTGAGCTTGCTCAGAACAAAAGAACTGTGCTTCCTACACACACGGGCCATATCTAGTTCAACTCTGCTTAGGAAACTGAAAAGAACAGTTGCTTCTCTTCACTCCAGTACACTGTACATGCTGGGAACAGACGCGAGTGCTATTTGTACTGTGTAAGGCAATGGGAGCGCAATAGTGACTCTCCTTACCTGAAAACAACTCTTGCTCGTAGGACCAAAAACTGCATGTGATTCAACTCCATTTCTGACTGGGAAACAAACACTAGCTCGCCTTGGAAGAAACACACTCTGCTTTTGAGAATAGACCACTCTTCTACTCTACTGTGTTTCCTATAGGGCCAGAACAGTGAGCTTGCTCAGAACAATAGAACTGTGCTTCCTACACACACGGGCCATATCTAGTTCAACTCTGCTTAGGAAACTGAGAAGAACAGTACCCTCTCTTCAGTCCAGTACACTGTAGTTGCTGGGAACAGACGCGAGTGCTATTTGCACTGTATATGGCAATGGGAGCGCAAGAGTGACTCTCCTTACCAGAAAACAACTCTTGCTCGTAGGACCAGAAACTGCATGTGATTCAACTCCATTTCTGACTGGGAAACAAACACTGGCTCGTCTTACATTAAACACACTCTGCTTTCGAGTAAATAGCACTATTCTACTCTACTGTGTTTCCAATAGGGCCAGAACAGTGAGCTTGCTCAGAACAAAAGAACTGTGCTTCCTACACACACGGGCCATATCTAGTTCAACTCTGCTTAGGAAACTGACAAGAACAGTAGCTTCTCTTCAGTCCAGTACACTGTACTTGCTGTGAACAGACGCGAGTGCTATTTGCACTGTGTATGGCAAAGGGAGCACAATAGTGACCCTCCTTACCAGAAAACAACTCTTGCTCGTAGGACCAAAAACTGCATGTGTTTCAACTCCATTTCTGACTGGGAAACAAACACTAGCTCGCCTTAGAAGAAACACACTCTGCTTTTGAGAAAAGACCACTCTTCTACTCTACTGTGTTTCCAATAGGGCCAGAACAGTGAGCTTGCTCAGAACAAAAGAACTGTGCTTCCTACACACACGAGCCATATCTAGTTCAACTCTGCTTAGGAAACTGACAAGAACAGTACCCTCTCTTCAGTCCAGTACACTGTAGTTGCTGGGAACAGACGCGAGGGCTATTTGCACTGTATATGGCAATTGGAGCGCAATAGTGACTCTACTTACCAGAAAACAACACTTGCTCGTAGGACCAGAAACAGCATGTGATTCAACTCCATTTCTGACTGGGAAACAAACACTAGCTCGCCTTAGAAAAAACACACTCTGCTTTTGAGATAAGAGCACTCTTCTACTCTACTGTGTTTCCAATAGGGCCAGAACAGTGAGCTTGCTCAGAACAAAAGAACTCTGCTTCCTACACACACAGGCCATATCTAGTTCAACTCTGCTTAGGAAACTGACAAGAACAGTAGATTCTCTTCAGTCCAGTACACTGTATTTGCTGGGAGCAGACGCAAGTGCTATTTGTACTGTGTATGGCAATGTGAGTGCAATAGTGAGTCTCCTACCAGAAAACAACTCTTGGTCGTAGGACCAAAAACTGCATGTGATTCAACTCCATTTCTGACTGGGAAACAAACGATAGCTCGCCTTACGAGAAACACACTCTGCTTTTGAGAAAATAGCACTCTTCTACTCTACTGTGTTTCCTATAGGGCCATAAGAGTGAGCTTGCTCAGAACAAATGAACTGTGCTTCCTACACACACGGGCCATATCTAGTTCAATTCTGCTTAGGAAACTGACAAGAACAGTAGCTTCTCTTCACTCCAGTACACTGTACTTGCTGGGAACAGACGCAAGTGCTATTTGCACTGTGTATGGGAAAGGGAGCACAATAGTGACTCTCCTACCAGAAAACAACTCTTGCTCGTAGGACCAAAACCTGCATGTGATTCAACTCCATTTCTGACTGGGAAACAAACACTAGCTTGCCTTAGAAGAAACACACTCTGCTTTTGAGAAAAGAGCACTATTCTACTCTACTGTGTTTCCTATAGGGCCAGAACAGTGAGCTTGCTCAGAACAAAAGAACTGTGCTTCCTACACACACGAGCCATATCTAGTTCAACTCTGCTTAGGAAACTGACAAGAACAGTAGCTTCTCTTCAGTCCAGTACACTGTACTTGCTGGCAACAGACGTGAGTGCTATTTGCACTGTGTATGGCAAAGGGAGCACAATAGTGACCCTCCTTACCAGAAAACAACTCTTGCTCGTAGGACCAAAAACTTCATGTGTTTCAACTCCATTTCTGACTGGGAAACAAACACTAGCTCGCCTTAGAAGAAACACACTCTGCTTTTGAGAAAAGACCACTCTTCTACTCTACTGTGTTTCCTATAGGGCCAGAACAGTGAGCTTGCTCAGAACAAAAGAACTGTGCTTCCTACACACACGGGCCATATCTAGTTCAACTCTGCTTAGGAAACTGACAAGAACAGTAGCTTCTCTTCAGTCCAGTACACTGTACATGCTGGGAACAGACGCGAGTGCTCTTTGCACTGTGTATGGCAATGGGAGCGCAATAGTCAATCTCCTTACCAGAAAACAACTCTTGCTCGTAGGACCAGAAACTGCCTGTGATTCAACTCCATTTGTGACTGGGAAAAAACACTAGCTCGCCTTACGAGAAACACACTCTTCTTTTGAGAAAAGGGAACTCTTCTACTCTACTGTGTTTCCCATAGGGCCAGAACAGTGAGCTTGCTCAGAACAAAAGAACTGGGCTTCCTACACACGGGCCATATCTAGTTCAACTATGCTTAGGAAACTGACAAGAACAATAGCTTCTTCAGTCCAGTACACTGTACTTGCTGGGAACAGACGCGAGTGCTATTTGCCGTGTATGGCAATGGGAGCACAATAGTGACTCTCCTTCCCAGAAAACAAGTCTTGCTCATAGGACCAAAAACTGCATGTGATTCAACTCCATTTCTGACTGGGAAACAAACACTAGCTCGCCTTGGAAGAAACACACTCTGCTTTTGACAAAAGAGCACTCTTCTACTCTACTGTGTTTCCCTTTGGGCCAGAACAGTGAGCTTGCTCAGAACAAAAGAACTGTGCTTCCTACACACACGGGCCATATCTAGTTCAACTCTGCTTAGGAAACTGACAAGAACAGTAGCTTCTCTTCAGTCCAGTACACTGTACTTGCTGGCAACAGACGTGAGTGCTATTTGCACTGTGTATGGCAAAGGGAGCACAATAGTGACCCTCCTTACCAGAAAACAACTCTTGCTCGTAGGACCAAAAACTGCATGTGTTTCAACTCCATTTCTGACTGGGAAACAAACACTAGCTCGCCTTAGAAGAAACACACTCTGCTTTTGAGAAAAGACCACTCTTCTACTCTTCTGTGTTTTCCTATAGGGCCAGAACAGTGAGCTTGCTCAGAACAAAAGAACTGTGCTTCCTACACACACGGGCCATATCTAGTTCAACTCTGCTTAGGAAACTGACAAGAACAGTAGCTTCTCTTCACTCCAGTACACTGTACATGCTGGGAACAGACGCGAGTGCTATTTGCACTGTGTATGGCAATGGGAGCGCAATAGTCAATCTCCTTACCAGAAAACAACTCTTGCTCGTAGGACCAGAAACTGCATGTGATTCAACTCCATTTGTGACTGGGAAAAAACACTAGCTCGCCTTACGAGAAACACACTCTTCTTTTGAGAAAAGGGAACTCTTCTACTCTACTGTGTTTCCCATAGGGCCAGAACAGTGAGCTTGCTCAGAACAAAAGAACTGGGCTTCCTACACACACGGGCCATATCTAGTTCAACTATGCTTAGGAAACTGACAAGAACAATAGCTTCTTCAGTCCAGTACACTGTACTTGCTGGGAACAGACGCGAGTGCTATTTGCCGTGTATGGCAATGGGAGCACAATAGTGACTCTCCTTCCCAGAAAACAAGTCTTGCTCATAGGACCAAAAACTGCATGTGATTCAACTCCATTTCTGACTGGGAAACAAACACTAGCTCGCCTTACAAGAAACACACTCTGCTTTTGAGAAAAGAGCACTCTTCTACTCTACTGTGTTTCCTATAGGGCCAGAACAGTGAGCTTGCTCAGAACAAAAGAACTGTGCTTCCTACACACACGGGCCATATCTAGTTCAACTCTGCTTAGGAAACTGACAAGAACAGTAGCTTCTCTTCAGTCCAGTACACTGTACTTGCTGGGAACAGACGCCAGTGCTATTTGCACTGTGTATGGCAATGGGAGCGCAATAGTGACTCTCCTTACCAGAAAACAACTCTTGCTCGTAGGACCAAAAACTGCATGTGATTCAACTCCATTTCTGACTGGGAAACAAACACTAGCTCGCCTTAGAAGAAACACACTCTGCTTTTGAGAAAAGACCACTCTTCTACTCTACTGTGTTTCCTATAGGGCCAGAACAATGAGCTTGCTCAGAACAAAAGAACTGTGCTTCCTACACACACGGGCCATATCTAGTTCAACTCTGCTTAGGAAACTGACAAGAACAGTTGCTTCTCTTCACTCCAGTACACTGTACATGCTGGGAACAGACGCGAGTGCTATTTGTACTGTGTATGTCAATGGGGAGCGCAATAGTGACTCTCCTTACCTGAAAACAACTCTTGCTCGTAGGACCAAAAACTGCATGTGATTCAACTCCATTTCTGACTGGGAAACAAACACTAGCTCGCCTTGGAAGAAACACACTCTGCTTTTGAGAATAGACCACTCTTCTACTCTACTGTGTTTCCTATAGGGCCAGAACAGTGAGCTTGCTCAGAACAATAGAACTGTGCTTCCTACACACACGGGCCATATCTAGTTCAACTCTGCTTAGGAAACTGAGAAGAACAGTACCCTCTCTTCAGTCCAGTACACTGTAGTTGCTGGGAACAGACGCGAGTGCTGTTTGCACTGTATATGGCAATGGGAGCGCAAGAGTGACTCTCCTTACCAGAAAACAACTCTTGCTCGTAGGACCAGAAACTGCATGTGATTCAACTCCATTTCTGACTGGGAAACAAACACTGGCTCGTCTTACATTAAACACACTCTTCTTTCGAGTAAATAGCACTCTTCTACTCTACTGTGTTTCCAATAGGGCCAGAACAGTGAGCTTGCTCAGAACAAAAGAACTGTGCTTCCTACACACACGGGCCATATCTAGTTCAACTATGCTTAGGAAACTGACAAGAACAGTAGCTTCTCTTCAGTCCAGTACACTGTATTTGCTGTGAACAGACGCGAGTGCTATTTGCACTGTGTATGGCAAAGGGAGCACAATAGTGACCCTCCTTACCAGAAAACAACTCTTGCTCGTAGGACCAAAAACTGCATGTGTTTCAACTCCATTTCTGACTGGGAAACAAACACTAGCTCGCCTTAGAAGAAACACACTCTGCTTTTGAGAAAAGACCACTCTTCTACTCTACTGTGTTTCCAATAGGGCCAGAACAGTGAGCTTGCTCAGAACAAAAGAACTGTGCTTCCTACACACACGAGCCATATCTAGTTCAACTCTGCTTAGGAAACTGACAAGAACAGTACCCTCTCTTCAGTCCAGTACACTGTAGTTGCTGTGAACAGACGCGAGGGCTATTTGCACTGTATATGGCAATTGGAGCGCAATAGTGACTCTACTTACCAGAAAACAACTATTGCTCGTAGGACCAGAAACTGCATGTGATTCAACTCCATTTCTGACTGGGAAACAAACACTAGCTCGCCTTAGAAAAAACACACTCTGCTTTTGAGATAAGAGCACTCTTCTACTCTACTGTGTTTCCAATAGGGCCAGAGCAGTGAGCTTGCTCAGAACAAAAGAACTCTGCTTCCTACACACACAGGCCATATCTAGTTCAACTCTGCTTAGAAAACTGACAAGAACAGTAGATTCTCTTCAGTCCAGTACACTGTATTTGCTGGGAGCAGACGCAAGTGCTATTTGTACTGTGTATGGCAATGTGAGTGCAAAAGTGAGTCTCCTACCAGAAAACAACTCTTGGTCGTAGGACCAAAAACTGCATGTGATTCAACTCCATTTCTGACTGGGAAACAAACGATAACTCGCCTTACGAGAAACACACTCTGCTTTTGAGAAAAGAGCACTCTTCTACTCTACTGTGTTTCCTATAGGGCCATAAGAGTGAGCTTGCTCAGAACAAATGAACTGTGCTTCCTACACACACGGGCCATATCTAGTTCAACTCTGCTTAGGAAACTGACAAGAACAGTAGCTTCTCTTCACTCCAGTACACTGTACTTGCTGGGAACAGACGCGAGTGCTATTTGCACTGTGTATGGGAAAGGGAGCACAATAGTGACCCTCCTTACCAGAAAACAACTCTTGCTGGTAGGACCAAAAACTGCATGTGTTTCAACTCCATTTCTGACAGGGAAACAAACACTAGCTCGCTTTAGAAGAATCACACTCTGCTTCTGAGAAAAGACCACTCGTCTACTCTACTGTGTTTCCTATAGGGCCAGAACAGCGAGCTTGCTCAGAACAAAAGAACTGTGCTTCCTACACACACGGGCCATATCTAGTTCAACTCTGCTTAGGAAACTGACAAGAACAGTAGCTTCTCTTCAGTCCAGTACACTGTACTTGCTGGGAACAGACGCGAGTGCTATTTGTTCTGTGTATGGCAATGGGAGCGCAATAGTGACTCTCCTACCAGAAAACAACTCTTGCTCGTAGGACCAAAACCTGCATGTGATTCAACTCCATTTCTGACTGGGAAACAAACACTAGCTCGCCTTAGAAGAAACACACTCTGCTTTTGAGAAAAGAGCACTATTCTACTCTACTGTGTTTCCTATAGGGCCAGAACAGGGAGCTTGCTCAGAACAAAAGAACTGTGCTTCCTACACACACGAGCCATATCTAGTTCAACTCTGCTTAGGAAACTGACAAGAACAGTAGCTTCTCTTCAGTCCAGTACACTGTACTTGCTGGCAACAGACGTGAGTGCTATTTGCACTGTGTATGGCAAAGGGAGCACAATAGTGACCCTCCTTACCAGAAAACAACTCTTGCTCGTAGGACCAAAAACTGCATGTGTTTCAACTCCATTTCTGACTGGGAAACAAACACTAGCTCGCCTTAGAAGAAACACACTCTGCTTTTGAGAAAAGACCACTCTTCTACTCTACTGTGTTTCCTATAGGGCCAGAACAGTGAGCTTGCTCAGAACAAAAGAACTGTGCTTCCTACACACACGGGCCATATCTAGTTCAACTCTGCTTAGGAAACTGACAAGAACAGTAGCTTCTCTTCAGTCCAGTACACTGTACATGCTGGGAACAGACGCGAGTGCTCTTTGCACTGTGTATGGCAATGGGAGCGCAATAGTCAATCTCCTTACCAGAAAACAACTCTTGCTCGTAGGACCAGAAACTGCATGTGATTCAACTCCATTTGTGACTGGGAAAAAACACTAGCTCGCCTTACGAGAAACACACTCTTCTTTTGAGAAAAGGGAACTCTTCTACTCTACTGTGTTTCCCATAGGGCCAGAACAGTGAGCTTGCTCAGAACAAAAGAACTGGGCTTCCTACACACACGGGCCATATCTAGTTCAACTATGCTTAGGAAACTGACAAGAACAATAGCTTCTTCAGTCCAGTACACTGTACTTGCTGGGAACAGACGCGAGTGCTATTTGCCGTGTATGGCAATGGGAGCACAATAGTGACTCTCCTTCCCAGAAAACAAGTCTTGCTCATAGGACCAAAAACTGCATGTGATTCAACTCCATTTCTGACTGGGAAACAAACACTAGCTCGCCTTAGAAGAAACACACTCTGCTTTTGAGAAAAGAACACTCTTCTACTCTACTGTGTTTCCTATTGGGCCAGAACAGTGAGCTTGCTCAGAACAAAAGAACTCTGCTTCCTACACACACGGGCCATATCTAGTTCAACTCTGCTTAGGAAACTGACAAGAACAGTACCTTCTCTTCGGTCAGGACACTGTACATGCTGGGAACAGACGCGAGTGCTATTTGCACTGTATATGGCAATGGGAGCGCAATAGTGACTCTCCTTACCAGAAAACAACTCTTGCTCATAGGACCAAAAACTGCATGTGATTCAACTCCATTTCTGACTGGGAAACAAACACTAGCTCGCCTTAGAAGAAACACACTCTGCTTTTGAGAAAAGAGCACTCTTCTACTCTACTGTGTTTCCTATAGGGACAGAACAGTGAGCTTGCTCAGAACTAAAGAACTGTGCTTCCTACACACACGGGCATATATAGTTCAACTCTGCTTAGGAAATTGACAAGAACAGTACCCTCTCTTCAGTCCAGTACACTGTAGTTGCTGGGAACAGACGCGAGTGCTATTTGCACTGTATGTGGCAATGGAAGCGCAATAGTGACTTTCCTTACCAGAAAACAACTCTTGCTCGTAGGACCAGAAACTACATGTGATTCAACTCCATTTCTGACTGGGAAACAAATACTAGCTCTTCTTAGAAGAAACACACTCTGCTTTTGAGAAAAGAGCACTCTTCTACTCTACTGTGTTTCCTATAGGGCCAGAACAGTGAGCTTGCTCAGAACAAAAGAACTGTGCTTCCTACAAACACGGGCCATATCTAGTTCAACTCTGCTTAGGAAACTGACAAGAACAGTAGATTCTCTTCAGTCCAGTACACTGTACTTGCTGGGAACAGACGCGAGTGATATTTGTACTGTGTATGGCAATGGGAGCGCAATAGTGACTCTCCTTACCAGAAAACAACTCTTGCTCGTAGGACCAGAAATTGCATGTGATTCAATTCCATTTCTGACTGGGAAACAAACACTAGCTCGCCTTACAAGAAACACACTCTGCTTTTGAGAAAAGAGCACTCTTCTACTCTACTGTGTTTCCTATAGGGCCAGAACAGTGAGCTTGCTCAGAACAAAAGAACTGTGCTTCCTACACACACGGGCTATATCTAGTTCAACTCTGCTTAGGAAACTGACAAAAACAGTAGCTTCTCTTCACTCCAGCACACTGTACTGGCTGGGAACACACGCGAGTGCTATTTGCACTGTGTATGGCAATGGGAGCTCAATAGTGACTCTCCTTACCAGAAAACAACTCTTGCTCGTAGGACCAAAAACTGCATGTGATTCAACTCCATTTCTGACTGGTAAACAAACACTAGCTCGCCTTAGAAGAAACACACTCTGCTTTTGAGAAAAGACCACTCTTCTACTCTACTGTGTTTCCTATAGGGCCAGAACAGTGAGCTTGCTCAGAACAAAAGAACTGTGCTTCCTACACACACGGGCCATATCTAGTTCAACTCTGCTTAGGAAACTGACAAGAACAGTAGCTTCTCTTCAGTCCAGTACACTGTACATGCTGGGAACAGACGCGAGTGCTATTTGCACTGTGTATGGCAATGGGAGCGCAATAGTGACTCTCCTTACCAGAAAACAACTCTTGCTCGTAGGACCAAAAACTGCATGTGATTCAACTCCATTTCTGACTGGGAAAAAACACTAGCTCGCCTTTCGAGAAACACGCTCTGCTTTTGAGAAAAGGGAACTCTTCTACTCTACTGTGTTTCCCATAATGCCAGAACAGTGAGCTTGCTCAGAACAAAAGAACTGTGCTTCCTACACACACGGGCCATATCTAGTTCAACTATGCTTAGGAAACTGACAAGAACAATAGCTTCTTCAGTCCAGTACACTGTACTTGCTGGGAACAGACGGGAGTGCTATTTGCCTTGTGTATGGCAATGGGAGCACAATAGTGACTCTCCTTCCCAGAAAACAAGTCTTGCTCATAGGACCAAAAACTGCATGTGATTCAACTCCATTTCTGACTGGGAAACAAACACTAGCTCGCCTTTGAAGAAACACACTCTGCTTTTGACAAAAGAGCACTCTTCTACTCTACTGTGTTTCCCTTTGGGCCAGAACAGTGAGCTTGCTCAGAACAAAAGAACTGTGCTTCCTACAAACACGGGCCATATCTAGTTCAACTCTGCTTAGGAAACTGACAAGAACAGTAGATTCTCTTCAGTCCAGTACACTGTACTTGCTGGAAACAGACGCAAGTGATATTTGTACTGTGTATGGCAATGGGAGCGCAATAGTGACTCTCCTTACCAGAAAACAACTCTTGCTCGTAGGACCAGAAATTGCATGTGATTCAACTCCATTTCTGACTGGTAAACAACCACTAGCTCGCCTTACGAGAAACACACTCTGCTTTTGAGAAAAGAACACTCTTCTACTCTACTGTGTTTCCTATAGGGCCAGAACAGTGAGCTTGCTCAGAACAAAAGAACTGTGCTTCCTACACACACGGGCCATATCTAGTTCAACTCTGCTTAGGAAACTGACAAGAACAGTAGCTTCTCTTCACTCCAGTAAACTGTACTGGCTGGGAACACACGCGAGTGCTATTTGCACTGTGTATTGCAATGGGAGCTCAATAGTGACTCTCCTTACCAGAAAACAACTCTTGCTCGTAGGACCAAAAACTGCATGTGATTCAACTCCATTTCTGACTGGGAAACAAACACTAGCTCGCCTTACGAGAAACACACTCTGCTTTTGAGAAAAGACCACTCATCTACTCTACTGTGTTTCCTATAGGGCCAGAACAGTTAGCTGGTTCAGAACAAAAGAACTGTGCTTCCTACACTCATGGGCCATATCTAGTTCAACTCTGTTTAGGAAACTGACAAGAACAGTAGCTTCTCTTCAGTCCAGTAAACTGTACATCCTGGAACAGACGCGAGTGCTATTTGCACTGTGTATGGCAATGGGAGCACAATAGTGACTCTCCTTACCAGAAAACAACTCTTGCTCGTAGGACCAGAAAATGCATGTGATTCAACTCCATTTCTCGCTGGGAAACAAACACTAGCTCACCTTACGAGAAACACACTCTGCTTTTGAGAAAAGACCACTCCTCTACTCTACTGTGATTCCTATAGGGCCAGAACAGTGAGCTTGCTAAGAACAAAAGAACTGTGCTTCCTACACACACGGGCCATATCTAGTTCAACTCTGCTTAGGAAACTGACAAGAACAGTTGCTTCTCTTCAATCCAGTACACTGTACTTGCTGGGAACAGACGCGAGTGCTATTTGCACTGTGTATGGCAATGGGAGCTCAATAGTGACTCTCCTTACCAGAAAACAACTCTTGCTCGTAGGACCAGAAACTGCATGTGATTCAACTCCATTTCTGACTGGGAAACAAACACTAGCTCGCCTTACGAGAAACACACTCTGCTTTTGAGAAAAGAGCACTCTTCTACTCTACTTGTTTCCCTTTGGGCCAGAACAGTGAGCTTGCTCAGAACAAAAGAACTGTGCTTCCTACACACACGGGCCATATCTAGTTCAACTCTGCTTAGGAAACTGACAAGAACAGTTGTTTCTCTTCAGTCCAGTACACTGTACTTGCTGGGAACAGACGCGAGTGCTATTTGCACTGTGTATGGCAATGGGAGCGCAATAGTGACTCTCCTTACCAGAAAACAATTCTTGCTTGTAGGACCTGAAACTGCATGTGATTCAACTCCATTTCTGACTGGGAAACAAACACTAGCTCGCCTTAGAAGAAACACACTCTGCTTTTGAGAAAAGAGCACTATTCTACTCTACTGTGTTTCCTATAGGGCCAGAACAGTGAGCTTGCTCAGAACAAAAGAACTGTGCTTCCTACACACACGAGCCATATCTAGTTCAACTCTGCTTAGGAAACTGACAAGAACAGTAGCTTCTCTTCAGTCCAGTACACTGTACTTGCTGGCAACAGACGTGAGTGCTATTTGCACTGTGTATGGCAAAGGGAGCACAATAGTGACCCTCCTTACCAGAAAACAACTCTTGCTCGTAGGACCAAAAACTGCATGTGTTTCAACTCCATTTCTGACTGGGAAACAAACACTAGCTCGCCTTAGAAGAAACACACTCTGCTTTTGAGAAAAGACCACTCTTCTACTCTACTGTGTTTCCTATAGGGCCAGAACAGTGAGCTTGCTCAGAACAAAAGAACTGTGCTTCCTACACACACGGGCCATATCTAGTTCAACTCTGCTTAGGAAACTGACAAGAACAGTAGCTTCTCTTCAGTCCAGTACACTGTACATGCTGGGAACAGACGCGAGTGCTCTTTGCACTGTGTATGGCAATGGGAGCGCAATAGTCAATCTCCTTACCAGAAAACAACTCTTGCTCGTAGGACCAGAAACTGCATGTGATTCAACTCCATTTGTGACTGGGAAACAAACACTAACTCGCCTTACGAGAAACACACTCTGCTTTTGAGAAAAGAGCACTATTCTACTCTACTGTTTTTCCTATAGGGCCAGAACAGTGAGCTTGCTCAGAACAAAAGAACTGTGCTTCCTACATACACGGGCCATATCTAGTTCAACTCTCCTTAGGAAACTGACAAGAACAGTAGCTTCTCTTCAGTTCAGTACACTGTACTTGCTGGGAACAGACGCGAGTGCTATTTGCACTGTGTATGGCAATGGGAGAACAATAGTGACTCTCCTTACCAGAAAACAACTCTTGCTCGTAGGTCCAAAAACTGCATGTGATTCACCTCCATTTCTGACTGGGAAAGAAACACTAGCTCGCCTTAGAAGAAACACACTCTGCTTTTGAGAAAAGAACACTCTTCTACTCTACTGTGTTTCCTATTGGGCCAGAACAGTGAGCTTGCTCAGAACAAAAGAACTCTGCTTCCTACACACACGGGCCATATCTAGTTCAACTCTGCTTAGGAAACTGACAAGAACAGTAGCTTCTCTTCGGTCAGGACACTGTACATGCTGGGAACAGACGCGAGTGCTATTTGCACTGTATATGGCAATGGGAGCGCAATAGTGACTCTCCTTACCAGAAAACAACTCTTGCTCATAGGACCAAAAACTGCATGTGATTCAACTCCATTTCTGACTGGGAAACAAACACTAGCTCGCCTTAGAAGAAACACACTCTGCTTTTGAGAAAAGAGCACTCTTCTACTCTACTGTGTTTCCTATAGGGCCAGAACAGTGAGCTTGCTCAGAACTAAAGAACTGTGCTTCCTACACACACGGGCCATATATAGTTCAACTCTGCTTAGGAAATTGACAAGAACAGTACCCTCTCTTCAGTCCAGTACACTGTAGTTGCTGGGAACAGACGCGAGTGCTATTTGCACTGTATGTGGCAATGGAAGCGCAATAGTGACTTTCCTTACCAGAAAACAACTCTTGCTCGTAGGACCAGAAACTACATGTGATTCAACTCCATTTCTGACTGGGAAACAAATACTAGCTCTTCTTAGAAGAAACACACTCTGCTTTTGAGAAAAGAGCACTCTTCTACTCTACTGTGTTTCCTATAGGGCCAGAACAGTGAGCTTGCTCAGAACAAAAGAACTGTGCTTCCTACAAACACGGGCCATATCTAGTTCAACTCTGCTTAGGAAACTGACAAGAACAGTAGATTCTCTTCAGTCCAGTACACTGTACTTGCTGGGAACAGACGCGAGTGATATTTGTACTGTGTATGGCAATGGGAGCGCAATAGTGACTCTCCTTACCAGAAAACAACTCTTGCTCGTAGGACCAGAAATTGCATGTGATTCAATTCCATTTCTGACTGGGAAACAAACACTAGCTCGCCTTACAAGAAACACACTCTGCTTTTGAGAAAAGAGCACTCTTCTACTCTACTGTGTTTCCTATAGGGCCAGAACAGTGAGCTTGCTCAGAACAAAAGAACTGTGCTTCCTACACACACGGGCTATATCTAGTTCAACTCTGCTTAGGAAACTGACAAAAACAGTAGCTTCTCTTCACTCCAGCACACTGTACTGGCTGGGAACACACGCGAGTGCTATTTGCACTGTGTATGGCAATGGGAGCTCAATAGTGACTCTCCTTACCAGAAAACAACTCTTGCTCGTAGGACCAAAAACTGCATGTGATTCAACTCCATTTCTGACTGGTAAACAAACACTAGCTCGCCTTAGAAGAAACACACTCTGCTTTTGAGAAAAGACCACTCTTCTACTCTACTGTGTTTCCTATAGGGCCAGAACAGTGAGCTTGCTCAGAACAAAAGAACTGTGCTTCCTACACACACGGGCCATATCTAGTTCAACTCTGCTTAGGAAACTGACAAGAACAGTAGCTTCTCTTCAGTCCAGTACACTGTACATGCTGGGAACAGACGCGAGTGCTATTTGCACTGTGTATGGCAATGGGAGCGCAATAGTGACTCTCCTTACCCGAAAACAACTCTTGCTCGTAGGACCAAAAACTGCATGTGATTCAACTCCATTTCTGACTGGGAAAAAACACTAGCTCGCCTTTCGAGAAACACGCTCTGCTTTTGAGAAAAGGGAACTCTTCTACTCTACTGTGTTTCCCATAATGCCAGAACAGTGAGCTTGCTCAGAACAAAAGAACTGTGCTTCCTACACACACGGGCCATATCTAGTTCAACTATGCTTAGGAAACTGACAAGAACAATAGCTTCTTCAGTCCAGTACACTGTACTTGCTGGGAACAGACGCGAGTGCTATTTGCCTTGTGTATGGCAATGGGAGCACAATAGTGACTCTCCTTCCCAGAAAACAAGTCTTGCTCATAGGACCAAAAACTGCATGTGATTCAACTCCATTTCTGACTGGGAAACAAACACTAGCTCGCCTTTGAAGAAACACACTCTGCTTTTGACAAAAGAGCACTCTTCTACTCTACTGTGTTTCCCTTTGGGCCAGAACAGTGAGCTTGCTCAGAACAAAAGAACTGTGCTTCCTACAAACACGGGCCATATCTAGTTCAACTCTGCTTAGGAAACTGACAAGAACAGTAGATTCTCTTCAGTCCAGTACACTGTACTTGCTGGAAACAGACGCAAGTGATATTTGTGCTGTGTATGGCAATGGGAGCGCAATAGTGACTCTCCTTACCAGAAAACAACTCTTGCTCGTAGGACCAGAAATTGCATGTGATTCAACTCCATTTCTGACTGGTAAACAACCAGTAGCTCACCTTACGAGAAACACACTCTGCTTTTGAGAAAAGAACACTCTTCTACTCTACTGTGTTTCCTATAGGGCCAGAACAGTGAGCTTGCTCAGAACAAAAGAACTGTGCTTCCTACACACACGGGCCATATCTAGTTCAACTCTGCTTAGGAAACTGACAAGAACAGTAGCTTCTCTTCACTCCAGTAAACTGTACTTGCTGGGAACAGACGCGAGTGCTATTTGCACTGTGTATTGCAATGGGAGCTCAATAGTGACTCTCCTTACCAGAAAACAACTCTTGCTCGTAGGACCAAAAACTGCATGTGATTCAACTCCATTTCTGACTGGGAAACAAACACTAGCTCGCCTTACGAGAAACACACTCTGCTTTTGAGAAAAGACCACTCATCTACTCTACTGTGTTTCCTATAGGGCCAGAACAGTTAGCTGGTTCAGAACAAAAGAACTGTGCTTCCTACACTCATGGGCCATATCTAGTTCAACTCTGTTTAGGAAACTGACAAGAACAGTAGCTTCTCTTCAGTCCAGTAAACTGTACATCCTGGAACAGACGCGAGTGCTATTTGCACTGTGTATGGCAATGGGAGCACAATAGTGACTCTCCTTACCAGAAAACAACTCTTGCTCGTAGGACCAGAAAATGCATGTGATTCAACTCCATTTCTCGCTGGGAAACAAACACTAGCTCACCTTACGAGAAACACACTCTGCTTTTGAGAAAAGACCACTCTTCTACTCTACTGTGATTCCTATAGGGCCAGAACAGTGAGCTTGCTAAGAACAAAAGAACTGTGCTTCCTACACACACGGGCCATATCTAGTTCAACTCTGCTTAGGAAACTGACAAGAACAGTTGCTTCTCTTCAATCCAGTACACTGTACTTGCTGGGAACAGACGCGAGTGCTATTTGCACTGTGTATGGCAATGGGAGCTCAATAGTGACTCTCCTTACCAGAAAACAACTCTTGCTCGTAGGACCAGAAACTGCATGTGATTCAACTCCATTTCTGACTGGGAAACAAACACTAGCTCGCCTTACGAGAAACACACTCTGCTTTTGAGAAAAGAGCACTCTTCTACTCTACTTTGTTTCCCTTTGGGCCAGAACAGTGAGCTTGCTCAGAACAAAAGAACTGTGCTTCCTACACACACGGGCCATATCTAGTTCAACTCTGCTTAGGAAACTGACAAGAACAGTTGTTTCTCTTCAGTCCAGTACACTGTACTTGCTGGGAACAGACGCGAGTGCTATTTGCACTGTGTATGGCAATGGGAGCGCAATAGTGACTCTCCTTACCAGAAAACAATTCTTGCTTGTAGGACCTGAAACTGCATGTGATTCAACTCCATTTCTGACTGGGAAACAAACACTAGCTCGCCTTAGAAGAAACACACTCTCCTTTTGAGAAAAGAGCACTAATCTACTCTACTGTTTTTCCTATAGGGCCATAACAGTGAGCTTGCTCAGAACAAATGAACTGTGCTTCCTACACACACGGGTCATATCTAGTTCAACTCTCCTTAGGAAACTGACAAGAACAGTAGCTTCTCTTCAGTCCAGTACACTGTACTTGCTGGGAACAGACGCGAGTGCTATTTGCGCTGTGTATGGCAATGGGAGCGCAATAGTGACTCTCCTTACCAGAAAACAACTCTTGCTCATAGGACCAGAAACTGCATGTGATTCAACTCCATTTCTGACTGGGAAAGAAACACTAGCTCGCCTTAGAAGAAACACACTCTGCTTTTGACAAAAGAGCACTCTTCTACTCTACTGTGTTTCCTATTGGGCCAGAACAGTGAGCTTGCTCAGAACAAAAGAACTCTGCTTCCTACACACACGGGCCATATCTAGTTCAACTCTGCTTAGGAAACTGACAAGAACAGTAGCTTCTCTTCGGGCAGGACACTGTACATGCTGGGAACAGACACGAGTGCTATTTGCACTGTATATGGCAATGGGAGCACAATAGTGACTCTCCTTACCAGAAAACAACTCTTGCTCGTAGGACCAGAAACTGCATGTGATTCAACTCCATTTCTGACTGGGAAACAAACAGTAGCTCGTCTTAGAAGAAACACACTCTGCTTTTGAGAAAAGACCACTCTTCTACTGTACTGTGTTTCCTATAGGGCCAGAACAGTGAGCTTGCTCAGAACAAAAGAACTGTGCTTCCTACACACACGGGCCATATCTAGTTCAACTCTGCTTAGGAAACTGACAAGAACAGTAACTTCTCTTCGGTCCAGTACACTGTAGTTGCTGGGAACAGACGCGAGTGCTATTTGCGATGTATATGGCAATGGGAGCGCAATAGTGACTCTCCTTACCAGAAAAAAACTCTTGCTAGTAGGACCAAAAACTGCATGTGATTCAACTCCATTTCTGACTGGGAAACAAACACTAGCTCGCCTTGGAAGAAACACACTCTGCTTTTGACAAAAGAGCACTATTCTACTCTACTGTGTTTCCTATAGGGCCAGAACAGTGAGCTTGCTCAGAACAAAAGAACTGTTCTTCCTACACACACGAGCCATATCTAGTTCAACTCTGCTTAGGAAACTGACAAGAACAGTAGCTTCTCTTCAGTCCAGTACACTGTACTTGCTGGCAACAGACGTGAGTGCTATTTGCACTGTGTATGGCAAAGGGAGCACAATAGTGACCCTCCTTACCAGAAAACAACTCTTGCTCGTAGGACCAAAAACTGCATGTGTTTCAACTCCATTTCTGACTGGGAAACAAACACTAGCTCGCCTTAGAAGAAACACACTCTGCTTTTGAGAAAAGACCACTCTTCTACTCTACTGTGTTTCCTATAGGGCCAGAACAGTGAGCTTGCTCAGAACAAAAGAACTGTGCTTCCTACACACACGGGCCATATCTAGTTCAACTCTGCTTAGGAAACTGACAAGAACAGTAGCTTCTCTTCAGTCCAGTACACTGTACATGCTGGGAACAGACGCGAGTGCTATTTGCACTGTGTATGGCAATGGGAGCGCAATAGTCAATCTCCTTACCAGAAAACAACTCTTGCTCGTAGGACCAGAAACTGCATGTGATTCAACTCCATTTGTGACTGGGAAAAAACACTAGCTCGCCTTACGAGAAACACACTCTTCTTTTGAGAAAAGGGAACTCTTCTACTCTACTGTGTTTCCCATAGGGCCAGAACAGTGAGCTTGCTCAGAACAAAAGAACTGGGCTTCCTACACACACGGGCCATATCTAGTTCAACTATGCTTAGGAAACTGACAAGAACAATAGCTTCTTCAGTCCAGTACACTGTACTTGCTGGGAACAGACGCGAGTGCTATTTGCCGTGTATGGCAATGGGAGCACAATAGTGACTCTCCTTCCCAGAAAACAAGTCTTGCTCATAGGACCAAAAACTGCATGTGATTCAACTCCATTTCTGACTGGGAAACAAACACTAGCTCGCCTTGGAAGAAACACACTCTGCTTTTGACAAAAGAGCACTATTCTACTCTACTGTGTTTCCTATAGGGCCAGAACAGTGAGCTTGCTCAGAACAAAAGAACTGTGCTTCCTACACACACGAGCCATATCTAGTTCAACTCTCCTTAGGAAACTGACAAGAACAGTAGCTTCTCTTCAGTTCAGTACACTGTACTTGCTGGGAACAGACGCGAGTGCTATTTGCACTGTGTATGGCAATGGGAGAACAATAGTGACTCTCCTTACCAGAAAACAACTCTTGCTGGTAGGTCCAAAAACTGCATGTGATTCAACTCCATTTCTGACTGGGAAAGAAACACTAGCTCGCCTTAGAAGAAACACACTCTGCTTTTGAGAAAAGAACACTCTTCTACTCTACTGTGTTTCCTATTGGGCCAGAACAGTGAGCTTGCTCAGAACAAAAGAACTCTGCTTCCTACACACACGGGCCATCTCTAGTTCAACTCTGCTTAGGAAACTGACAAGAACAGTAGCTTCTCTTCGGTCAGGACACTGTACATGCTGGGAACAGACGCGAGTGCTATTTGCACTGTATATGGCAATGGGAGCGCAATAGTGACTCTCCTTACCAGAAAACAACTCTTGCTCATAGGACCAAAAACTGCATGTGATTCAACTCCATTTCTGACTGGGAAACAAACACTAGCTCGCCTTAGAAGAAACACACTCTGCTTTTGAGAAAAGAGCACTCTTCTACTCTACAGTGTTTCCTATAGGGCCAGAACAGTGAGCTTGCTCAGAACTAAAGAACTGTGCTTCCTACACACACGGGCCATATATAGTTCAACTCTGCTTAGGAAATTGACAAGAACAGTACCCTCTCTTCAATCCAGTACACTGTAGTTGCTGGGAACAGACGCGAGTGCTATTTGCACTGTATGTGGCAATGGAAGCGCAATAGTGACTTTCCTTACCAGAAAACAACTCTTGCTCGTAGGACAAGAAACTACATGTGATTCAACTCCATTTCTGACTGGGAAACAAACACTAGCTCGTCTTAGAAGAAACACACTCTGCTTTTGAGAAAAGAGCACTCTTCTACTCTACTGTGTTTCCTATAGGGCCAGAACAGTGAGCTTGCTCAGAACAAAAGAACTGTGCTTCCTACAAACACGGGCCATATCTAGTTCAACTCTGCTTAGGAAACTGACAAGAACAGTAGATTCTCTTCAGTCCAGTACACTGTACTTGCTGGGAACAGACGCGAGTGATATTTGTACTGTGTATGGCAATGGGAGCGCAATAGTGACTCTCCTTACCAGAAAACAACTCTTGCTCGTAGGACCAGAAATTGCATGTGATTCAATTCCATTTCTGACTGGGAAACAAACACTAGCTCGCCTTACAAGAAACACACTCTGCTTTTGAGAAAAGAGCACTCTTCTACTCTATTGTGTTTCCTATAGGGCCAGAACAGTGAGCTTGCTCAGAACAAAAGAACTGTGCTTCCTACACACACGGGCTATATCTAGTTCAACTCTGCTTAGGAAACTGACAAGAACAGTAGCTTCTCTTCACTCCAGCACACTGTACTGGCTGGGAACACACGCGAGTGCTATTTGCACTGTGTATGGCAATGGGAGCTCAATAGTGACTCTCCTTACCAGAAAACAACTCTTGCTCGTAGGACCAAAAACTGCATGTGATTCAACTCCATTTCTGACTGGTAAACAAACACTAGCTCGCCTTAGAAGAAACACACTCTGCTTTTGAGAAAAGACCACTCTTCTACTCTACTGTGTTTCCTATAGGGCCAGAACAGTGAGCTTGCTCAGAACAAAAGAACTGTGCTTCCTACACACACGGGCCATATCTAGTTCAACTCTGCTTAAGAAACTGACAAGAACAGTAGCTTCTCTTCAGTCCAGTACACTGTACATGCTGGGAACAGACGCGAGTGCTATTTGCACTGTGTATGGCAATGGGAGCGCAATAGTCAATCTCCTTACCAGAAAACAACTCTTGCTCGTAGGACCAGAATCTGCATGTGATTCAACTCCATTTCTGACTGGGAAACAAACACTAGCTCGCCTTACGAGAAACACACTCTTCTTTTGAGAAAAGGGAACTCTTCTACTCTACTGTGTTTCCCATAGGGCCAGAACAGTGAGCTTGCTCAGAACAAAAGAACTGGGCTTCCTACACACACGGGCCATATCTAGTTCAACTATGCTTAGGAAACTGACAAGAACAATAGCTTCTTCAGTCCAGTACACTGTACTTGCTGGGAACAGACGCGAGTGCTATTTGCCGTGTATGGCAATGGGAGCACAATAGTGACTCTCCTTCCCAGAAAACAAGTCTTGCTCATAGGACCAAAAACTGCATGTGATTCAACTCCATTTCTGACTGGGAAACAAACACTAGCTCGCCTTGGAAGAAACACACTCTGCTTTTGACAAAAGAGCACTATTCTACTCTACTGTGTTTCCTATAGGGCCAGAACAGTGAGCTTGCTCAGAACAAAAGAACTGTGCTTCCTACACACACGAGCCATATCTAGTTCAACTCTCCTTAGGAAACTGACAAGAACAGTAGCTTCTCTTCAGTTCAGTACACTGTACTTGCTGGGAACAGACGCGAGTGCTATTTGCACTGTGTATGGCAATGGGAGAACAATAGTGACTCTCCTTACCAGAAAACAACTCTTGCTGGTAGGTCCAAAAACTGCATGTGATTCAACTCCATTTCTGACTGGGAAAGAAACACTAGCTCGCCTTAGAAGAAACACACTCTGCTTTTGAGAAAAGAACACTCTTCTACTCTACTGTGTTTCCTATTGGGCCAGAACAGTGAGCTTGCTCAGAACAAAAGAACTCTGCTTCCTACACACACGGGCCATCTCTAGTTCAACTCTGCTTAGGAAACTGACAAGAACAGTAGCTTCTCTTCGGTCAGGACACTGTACATGCTGGGAACAGACGCGAGTGCTATTTGCACTGTATATGGCAATGGGAGCGCAATAGTGACTCTCCTTACCAGAAAACAACTCTTGCTCATAGGACCAAAAACTGCATGTGATTCAACTCCATTTCTGACTGGGAAACAAACACTAGCTCGCCTTAGAAGAAACACACTCTGCTTTTGAGAAAAGAGCACTCTTCTACTCTACAGTGTTTCCTATAGGGCCAGAACAGTGAGCTTGCTCAGAACTAAAGAACTGTGCTTCCTACACACACGGGCCATATATAGTTCAACTCTGCTTAGGAAATTGACAAGAACAGTACCCTCTCTTCAGTCCAGTACACTGTAGTTGCTGGGAACAGACGCGAGTGCTATTTGCACTGTATGTGGCAATGGAAGCGCAATAGTGACTTTCCTTACCAGAAAACAACTCTTGCTCGTAGGACAAGAAACTACATGTGATTCAACTCCATTTCTGACTGGGAAACAAACACTAGCTCGCCTTATGAGAAACACACTCTGCTTTTGAGAAAAGAGCACTCTTCTACTCTACTGTGTTTCCTATAGGGCCAGAACAGTGAGCTTGCTCAGAACAAAAGAACTGTGCTTCCTACAAACACGGGCCATATCTAGTTCAACTCTGCTTAGGAAACTGACAAGAACAGTAGATTCTCTTCAGTCCAGTACACTGTACTTGCTGGGAACAGACGCGAGTGATATTTGTACTGTGTATGGCAATGGGAGCGCAATAGTGACTCTCCTTACCAGAAAACAACTCTTGCTCGTAGGACCAGAAATTGCATGTGATTCAATTCCATTTCTGACTGGGAAACAAACACTAGCTCGCCTTACAAGAAACACACTCTGCTTTTGAGAAAAGAGCACTCTTCTACTCTATTGTGTCTCCTATAGGGCCAGAACAGTGAGCTTGCTCAGAACAAAAGAACTGTGCTTCCTACACACACGGGCTATATCTAGTTCAACTCTGCTTAGGAAACTGACAAGAACAGTAGCTTCTCTTCACTCCAGCACACTGTACTGGCTGGGAACACACACGAGTGCTATTTGCACTGTGTATGGCAATGGGAGCTCAATAGTGACTCTCCTTACCAGAAAACAACTCTTGCTCGTATGACCAAAAACTGCATGTGATTCAACTCCATTTCTGACTGGTAAACAAACACTAGCTCGCCTTAGAAGAAACACACTCTGCTTTTGAGAAAAGGGAACTCTTCTACTCTACTGTGTTTCCTATAGGGCCAGAACACTGAGCTTGCTCAGAACAAAAGAACTGTGCTTCCTACACACACGGGCCATATCTAGTTCAACTATGCTTAGGAAACTGACAAGAACAATAGCTTCTTCAGTCCAGTACACTGTACTTGCTGGGAACAGACGCGAGTGCTATTTGCCTTGTGTATGGCAATGGGAGCACAATAGTGACTCTCCTTCCCAGAAAACAAGTCTTGCTCATAGGACCAAAAACTGCATGTGATTCAACTCCATTTCTTACTGGGAAACAAACACTAGCTCGCCTTTGAAGAAATACACTTTGCTTTTGACAAAAGAGCACTCTTCTACTCTACTGTGTTTCCCTTTGGGCCAGAACAGTGAGCTTGCTCAGAACAAAAGAACTGTGCTTCCTACAAACACGGGCCATATCTAGTTCAACTCTGCTTAGGAAACTGACAAGAACAGTAGATTCTCTTCAGTCCAGTACACTGTACTTGCTGGAAACAGACGCAAGTGATATTTGTACTGTGTATGGCAATGGGAGCGCAATAGTGACTCTCCTTACCAGAAAACAACTCTTGCTCGTAGGACCAGAAATTGCATGTGATTCAACTCCATTTCTGACTGGTAAACAAACACTAGCTCGCCTTTCGAGAAACACACTCTGCTTTTGAGAAAAGAGCACTCTTCTACTCTACTGTGTTTCCTATAGGGCCAGAACAGTGATCTTGCTCAGAACAAAAGAACTGTGCTTCCTACACACACGGGCCATATCTAGTTCAACTCTGCTTAGGAAACTGACAAGAACAGTAGCTTCTCTTCACTCCAGTAAACTGTACTGGCTGGGAACACACGCGAGTGCTATTTGCACTGTGTATGGCAATGGGAGCTCAATAGTGACTCTCCTTACCAGAAAACAACTCTTGCTCGTAGGACCAAAAACTGCATGTGATTCAACTCCATTTCTGACTGGGAAACAAACACTAGCTCGCCTTACGAGAAACACACTCTGCTTTTGAGAAAAGACCACTCATCTACTCTACTGTGTTTCCTATAGGGCCAGAACAGTTAGCTGGTTCAGAACAAAAGAACTGTGCTTCCTACACACACGGGCCATATCTAGTTCAACTCTGCTTAGGAAACTGACAAGAACAGTTGCTTCTCTTCAATCCAGTACACTGTACTTGCTGGGAACAGATGCGAGTGCTATTTGCACTGTGTATGGCAATGGGAGCTCAATAGTGACTCCTCTTACCAGAAAACAACTCTTGCTCGTAGGACCAGAAACTGCATGTGATTCAACTCCATTTCTGACTGGGAAACAAACACTAGCTCGCCTTACGAGAAACACACTCTGCTTTTGAGAAAAGAGCACTCTTCTACTCTACTTTGTTTCCCTTTGGGCCAGAACGGTGAGCTTGCTCAGAACAAAAGAACTGTGCTTCCTACACACATGGGCCATATCTAGTTCAACTCTGCTTAGGAAACTGACAAGAACAGTTGCTTCTCTTCAGTCCAGTACACTGTACTTGCTGGGAACAGACGCGAGTGCTATTTGCACTGTGTATGGCAATGGGAGCGCAATAGTGACTCTCCTTACCAGAAAACAATTCTTGCTTGTAGGACCTGAAACTGCATGTGATTCAACTCCATTTCTGACTGGGAAACAAACACTAGCTCGCCTTACGAGAAACACACTCTGCTTTTGAGAAAAGAGCACTAATCTACTCTACTGTTTTTCCTATAGGGCCATAAGAGTGAGCTTGCTCAGAACAAATGAACTGTGCTTCCTACACACACGGGTCATATCTAGTTCAACTCTCCTTAGGAAACTGACAAGAACAGTAGCTTCTCTTCAGTCCAGTACACTGTACTTGCTGGGAACAGACGCGAGTGCTATTTGCGCTGTGTACGGCAATGGGAGCGCAATAGTGACTCTCCTTCCCAGAAAACAAGTCTTGCTCATAGGACCAGAAACTGCATGTGATTCAACTCCATTTCTGACTGGGAAAGAAACACTAGCTCGCCTTAGAAGAAACACACTCTGCTTTTGACAAAAGAGCACTCTTCTACTCTACTGTGTTTCCTATTGGGCCAGAACAGTGAGCTTGCTCAGAACAAAAGAACTCTGCTTCCTACACACACGGGCCATCTCTAGTTCAACTCTGCTTAGGAAACTGACAAGAACAGTAGCTTCTCTTCGGTCAGGACACTGTACATGCTGGGAAAAGACACGAGTGCTATTTGCACTGTATATGGCAATGGGAGCACAATAGTGACTCTCCTTACCAGAAAACAACTCTTGCTCGTAGAACCAGAAACTGCATGTGATTCAACTCCATTTCTGACTGGGAAACAAACAGTAGCTCGTCTTTGAAGAAACACACTCTGCTTTTGAGAAAAGACCACTCTTCTACTGTACTGTGTTTCCTATAGGGCCAGAACAGTGAGGTTGCTCAGAACAAAAGAACTGTGCTTCCTACACACACGGGCCGTATCTAGTTCAACTCTGCTTAGGAAACTGACAAGAACAGTAACTTGTCTTCGGTCCAGTACACTGTAGTTGCTGGGAACAGACGCGAGTGCTATTTGCGATGTATATGGCAATGGGAGCGCAATAGTGACTCTCCTTACCAGAAAAAAACTCTTGCTCGTAGGACCAGAAACTGCATGTGATTCAACTCCATTTCTGACTGGGAAACAAACAGTAGCTCGTCTTAGAAGAAACACACTCTGCTTTTGAGAAAAGACCACTCTTCTACTGTACTGTGTTTCCTATAGGGCCAGAACAGTGAGCTTGCTCAGAACAAAAGAACTGTGCTTCCTCCACACAAGGGCCATATCTAGTTCAACTCTGCTTAGGAAACTGACAAGAACAGTAACTTCTCTTCGGTCCAGTACACTGTAGTTGCTGGGAACAGACGCGAGTGCTATTTGCGATGTATATGGCAATGGGAGCGCAATAGTGACTCTCCTTACCAGAAAAAAACTCTTGCTAGTAGGACCAAAACCTGCATGTGATTCAACTCCATTTCTGACTGGGAAACAAACACTAGCTCGCCTTAGAAGAAACACACTCTGCTTTTGAGAAAAGACCACTCTTCTACTCTACTGTTTTTCCAATAGGGCCAGAACAGTGAGCTTGCTCAGAACAAAAGAACTGTGCTTCCTACAAACACGGGCCATATCTAGTTCAACTCTGCTTAGGAAACTGACAAGAACAGTAGCTTCTCTTCAGTTCAGTACACTGTACTTGCTGGGAACAGACGCGAGTGCTATTTCCACTGAGTATGGCAATGGGAGCGCAATAATGACTCTCTTTACCAGAAAACAACTCTTGCTCATAGGACCAAAAACTGCATGTGATTCAACTCCATTTCTGACTAGGAAACAAACACTAGCTCGCCTTAGAAGAAACACACTCTGCTTTTGAGAAAAGAGCACTCTTCTACTCTACTGTGTTTCCTATAGGGCCAGAACAGTGAGCTTGCTCAGAACAAAAGAACTGTGCTTCCTACACACACGGGCCATATCTAGTTCAACTCTGCTTAGGAAACTGACAAGAACAGTAGCTTCTCTTCAGTCCAGTACACTGTACTTGCTGGGAACAGACGCGAGTGCTATTTGCACTGGGTATGGCAATGGGAGCGCAATAGTGACTCTCCTTCCCAGAAAACAACTCTTGCTCGTAGGACCAAAAACTGCATGTGATTCAACTCCATTTCTGACTGGGAAACAAACACTAGCTCGCCTTGGAAGAAAAACACTCTGCTTTTGACAAAAGAGCACTCTTCTACTCTACTGTGTTTCCCTTTGGGCCAGAACAGTGAGCTTGCTCAGAACAAAAGAACTGTGCTTCCTACACACACGGGCCATATCTAGTTCAACTCTGCTTAGGAAACTGACAAGAACAGTAGCTTCTCTTCAGTCCAGTACACTGTACATGCTGGGAACAGACGCGAGTGCTATTTGCACTGTGTATGGCAATGGGAGTGCAATAGTCAATCTCCTTACCAGAAAACAACTCTTGCTCGTAGGACCAGAAAGTGCATGTGATTCAACTCCATTTGTGACTGGGAAAAAACACTAGCTCGCCTTACGAGAAACACACTCTGCTTTTGAGAAAAGGGAACTCTTCCACTCTACTGTGTTTCCCATAGGGCCAGAACAGTGAGCTTGCTCAGAACAAAAGAACTGGGCTTCCTACACACACGGGCCATATCTAGTTCAACTATGCTTAGGAAACTGACAAGAACAATAGCTTTTTCATTCCAGTACACTGTACTTGCTGGGAACAGACGCGAGTGCTATTTGCCTTGTGTATGGCAATGGGAGCACAATAGTGACTCTCCTTCCCAGAAAACAACTCTTGCTCGTAGGACCAAAAACTGCATGTGATTCAACTCCATTTCTGACTGGGAAACAAACGACAGCTCGCCTTACGAGAAACACACTCTGCTTTTGAGAAAAGAGCACTCTTCTACTCTACTGTGTTTCCTATAGGGCCATAAGAGTGAGCTTGCTCAGAACAAATGAACTGTGCTTCCTACACACACGGGCCATATCTAGTTCAACTCTGCTTAGGAAACTGACAAGAACAGTAGCTTCTCTTCACTCCAGTACACTGTACTTGCTGGGAACAGACGCGAGTGCTATTTGCACTGTGTATGGGAAAGGGAGCACAATAGTGACTCTCCTACCAGAAAACAACTCTTGCTCGTAGGACCAAAACCTGCATGTGATTCAACTCCATTTCTGACTGGGAAACAAACACTAGCTCGCCTTAGAAGAAACACACTCTGCTTTTGAGAAAAGAGCACTATTCTACTCTACTGTGTTTCCTATAGGGCCAGAACAGGGAGCTTGCTCAGAACAAAAGAACTGTGCTTCCTACACACACGAGCCATATCTAGTTCAACTCTGCTTAGGAAACTGACAAGAACAGTAGCTTCTCTTCAGTCCAGTACACTGTACTTGCTGGCAACAGACGTGAGTGCTATTTGCACTGTGTATGGCATACGGAGCACAATAGTGACCCTCCTTACCAGAAAACAACTCTTGCTCGTAGGACCAAAAACTGCATGTGTTTCAACTCCATTTCTGACTGGGAAACAAACACTAGCTCGCCTTAGAAGAAACACACTCTGCTTTTGAGAAAAGACCACTCTTCTACTCTACTGTGTTTCCTATAGGGCCAGAACAGTGAGCTTGCTCAGAACAAAAGAACTGTGCTTCCTACACACACGGGCCATATCTAGTTCAACTCTGCTTAGGAAACTGACAAGAACAGTAGCTTCTCTTCAGTCCAGTACACTGTACATGCTGGGAACAGACGCGAGTGCTCTTTGCACTGTGTATGGCAATGGGAGCGCAATAGTCAATCTCCTTACCAGAAAACAACTCTTGCTCGTAGGACCAGAAACTGCATGTGATTCAACTCCATTTGTGACTGGGAAAAAACACTAGCTCGCCTTACGAGAAACACACTCTTCTTTTGAGAAAAGGGAACTCTTCTACTCTACTGTGTTTCCCATAGGGCCAGAACAGTGAGCTTGCTCAGAACAAAAGAACTGGGCTTCCTACACACACGGGCCATATCTAGTTCAACTATGCTTAGGAAACTGACAAGAACAATAGCTTCTTCAGTCCAGTACACTGTACTTGCTGGGAACAGACGCGAGTGCTATTTGCCGTGTATGGCAATGGGAGCACAATAGTGACTCTCCTTCCCAGAAAACAAGTCTTGCTCATAGGACCAAAAACTGCATGTGATTCAACTCCATTTCTGACTGGGAAACAAACACTAGCTCGCCTTAGAAGAAACACACTCTGCTTTTGAGAAAAGAACACTCTTCTACTCTACTGTGTTTCCTATTGGGCCAGAACAGTGAGCTTGCTCAGAACAAAAGAACTCTGCTTCCTACACACACGGGCCATATCTAGTTCAACTCTGCTTAGGAAACTGACAAGAACAGTACCTTCTCTTCGGTCAGGACACTGTACATGCTGGGAACAGATGCGAGTGCTATTTGCACTGTATATGGCAATGGGAGCGCAATAGTGACTCTCCTTACCAGAAAACAACTCTTGCTCATAGGACCAAAAACTGCATGTGATTCAACTCCATTTCTGACTGGGAAACAAACACTAGCTCGCCTTAGAAGAAACACACTCTGCTTTTGAGAAAAGAGCACTCTTCTACTCTACTGTGTTTCCTATAGGGCCAGAACAGTGAGCTTGCTCAGAACTAAAGAACTGTGCTTCCTACACACACGGGCCATATATAGTTCAACTCTGCTTAGGAAATTGACAAGAACAGTACCCTCTCTTCAGTCCAGTACACTGTAGTTGCTGGGAACAGACGCGAGTGCTATTTGCACTGTATGTGGCAATGGAAGCGCAATAGTGACTTTCCTTACCAGAAAACAACTCTTGCTCGTAGGACCAGAAACTACATGTGATTCAACTCCATTTCTGACTGGGAAACAAATACTAGCTCTTCTTAGAAGAAACACACTCTGCTTTTGAAAAAAGAGCACTCTTCTACTCTACTGTGTTTCCTATAGGGCCAGAACAGTGAGCTTGCTCAGAACAAAAGAACTGTGCTTCCTACAAACACGGGCCATATCTAGTTCAACTCTGCTTAGGAAACTGACAAGAACAGTAGATTCTCTTCAGTCCAGTACACTGTACTTGCTGGGAACAGACGCGAGTGATATTTGTACTGTGTATGGCAATGGGAGCGCAATAGTGACTCTCCTTACCAGAAAACAACTCTTGCTCGTAGGACCAGAAATTGCATGTGATTCAATTCCATTTCTGACTGGGAAACAAACACTAGCTCGCCTTACAAGAAACACACTCTGCTTTTGAGAAAAGAGCACTCTTCTACTCTACTGTGTTTCCTATAGGGCCAGAACAGTGAGCTTGCTCAGAACAAAAGAACTGTGCTTCCTACACACACGGGCTATATCTAGTTCAACTCTGCTTAGGAAACTGACAAAAACAGTAGCTTCTCTTCACTCCAGCACACTGTACTGGCTGGGAACACACGCGAGTGCTATTTGCACTGTGTATGGCAATGGGAGCTCAATAGTGACTCTCCTTACCAGAAAACAACTCTTGCTCGTAGGACCAAAAACTGCATGTGATTCAACTCCATTTCTGACTGGTAAACAAACACTAGCTCGCCTTAGAAGAAACACACTCTGCTTTTGAGAAAAGACCACTCTTCTACTCTACTGTGTTTCCTATAGGGCCAGAACAGTGAGCTTGCTCAGAACAAAAGAACTGTGCTTCCTACACACACGGGCCATATCTAGTTCAACTCTGCTTAGGAAACTGACAAGAACAGTAGCTTCTCTTCAGTCCAGTACACTGTACATGCTAGGAACAGACGCGAGTGCTATTTGCACTGTGTATGGCAATGGGAGCGCAATAGTGACTCTCCTTACCAGAAAACAACTCTTGCTCGTAGGACCAAAAACTGCATGTGATTCAACTCCATTTCTGACTGGGAAAAAACACTAGCTCGCCTTTCGAGAAACACGCTCTGCTTTTGAGAAAAGGGAACTCTTCTACTCTACTGTGTTTCCCATAATGCCAGAACAGTGAGCTTGCTCAGAACAAAAGAACTGTGCTTCCTACACACACGGGCCATATCTAGTTCAACTATGCTTAGGAAACTGTCAAGAACAATAGCTTCTTCAGTCCAGTACACTGTACTTGCTGGGAACAGACGGGAGTGCTATTTGCCTTGTGTATGGCAATGGGAGCACAATAGTGACTCTCCTTCCCAGAAAACAAGTCTTGCTCATAGGACCAAAAACTGCATGTGATTCAACTCCATTTCTGACTGGGAAACAAACACTAGCTCGCCTTTGAAGAAACACACTCTGCTTTTGACAAAAGAGCACTCTTCTACTCTACTGTGTTTCCCTTTGGGCCAGAACAGTGAGCTTGCTCAGAACAAAAGAACTGTGCTTCCTACAAACACGGGCCATATCTAGTTCAACTCTGCTTAGGAAACTGACAAGAACAGTAGATTCTCTTCAGTCCAGTACACTGTACTTGCTGGAAACAGACGCAAGTGATATTTGTACTGTGTATGGCAATGGGAGCGCAATAGTGACTCTCCTTACCAGAAAACAACTCTTGCTCGTAGGACCAGAAATTGCATGTGATTCAACTCCATTTCTGACTGGTAAACAACCACTAGCTCGCCTTACGAGAAACACACTCTGCTTTTGAGAAAAGAACACTCTTCTACTCTACTGTGTTTCCTATAGGGCCAGAACAGTGAGCTTGCTCAGAACAAAAGAACTGTGCTTCCTACACACACGGGCCATATCTAGTTCAACTCTGCTTAGGAAACTGACAAGAACAGTAGCTTCTCTTCACTCCAGTAAACTGTACTGGCTGGGAACACACGCGAGTGCTATTTGCACTGTGTATGGCAATGGGAGCTCAATAGTGACTCTCCTTACCAGAAAACAACTCTTGCTCGTAGGACCAGAAACTGCATGTGATTCAACTCCATTTCTGACTGGGAAACAAACACTAGCTCGCCTTACGAGAAACACACTCTGCTTTTGAGAAAAGAGCACTCTTCTATTCTACTTTGTTTCCCTTTGGGCCAGAACAGTGAGCTTGCTCAGAACAAAAGAACTGTGCTTCCTACACACACGGGCCATATCTAGTTCAACTCTGCTTAGGAAACTGACAAGAACAGTTGTTTCTCTTCAGTCCAGTACACTGTACTTGCTGGGAACAGACGCGAGTGCTATTTGCACTGTGTATGGCAATGGGAGCGCAATAGTGACTCTCCTTACCAGAAAACAATTCTTGCTTGTAGGACCTGAAACTGCATGTGATTCAACTCCATTTCTGACTGGGAAAGAAACACTAGCTCGCCTTAGAAGAAACACACTCTGCTTTTGACAAAAGAGCACTCTTCTACTCTACTGTGTTTCCTATTGGGCCAGAACAGTGAGCTTGCTCAGAACAAAAGAACTGTGCTTCCTACACACACGAGCCATATCTAGTTCAACTCTGCTTAGGAAACTGACAAGAACAGTAGCTTCTCTTCAGTCCAGTACACTGTACTTGCTGGCAACAGACGTGAGTGCTATTTGCACTGTGTATGGCAAAGGGAGCACAATAGTGACCCTCCTTACCAGAAAACAACTCTTGCTCGTAGGACCAAAAACTGCATGTGTTTCAACTCCATTTCTGACTGGGAAACAAACACTAGCTCGCCTTAGAAGAAACACACTCTGCTTTTGAGAAAAGACCACTCTTCTACTCTACTGTGTTTCCTATAGGGCCAGAACAGTGAGCTTGCTCAGAACAAAAGAACTGTGCTTCCTACACACACGGGCCATATCTAGTTCAACTCTGCTTAGGAAACTGACAAGAACAGTAGCTTCTCTTCAGTCCAGTACACTGTACATGCTGGGAACAGACGCGAGTGCTCTTTGCACTGTGTATGGCAATGGGAGCGCAATAGTCAATCTCCTTACCAGAAAACAACTCTTGCTCGTAGGACCAGAAACTGCATGTGATTCAACTCCATTTGTGACTGGGAAACAAACACTAACTCGCCTTACGAGAAACACACTCTGCTTTTGAGAAAAGAGCACTATTCTACTCTACTGTTTTTCCTATAGGGCCAGAACAGTGAGCTTGCTCAGAACAAAAGAACTGTGCTTCCTACATACACGGGCCATATCTAGTTCAACTCTCCTTAGGAAACTGACAAGAACAGTAGCTTCTCTTCAGTTCAGTACACTGTACTTGCTGGGAACAGACGCGAGTGCTATTTGCACTGTGTATGGCAATGGGAGAACAATAGTGACTCTCCTTACCAGAAAACAACTCTTGCTCGTAGGTCCAAAAACTGCATGTGATTCACCTCCATTTCTGACTGGGAAAGAAACACTAGCTCGCCTTAGAAGAAACACACTCTGCTTTTGAGAAAAGAACACTCTTCTACTCTACTGTGTTTCCTATTGGGCCAGAACAGTGAGCTTGCTCAGAACAAAAGAACTCTGCTTCCTACACACACGGGCCATATCTAGTTCAACTCTGCTTAGGAAACTGACAAGAACAGTAGCTTCTCTTCGGTCAGGACACTGTACATGCTGGGAACAGACGCGAGTGCTATTTGCACTGTATATGGCAATGGGAGCGCAATAGTGACTCTCCTTACCAGAAAACAACTCTTGCTCATAGGACCAAAAACTGCATGTGATTCAACTCCATTTCTGACTGGGAAACAAACACTAGCTCGCCTTAGAAGAAACACACTCTGCTTTTGAGAAAAGAGCACTCTTCTACTCTACTGTGTTTCCTATAGGGCCAGAACAGTGAGCTTGCTCAGAACTAAAGAACTGTGCTTCCTACACACACGGGCCATATATAGTTCAACTCTGCTTAGGAAATTGACAAGAACAGTACCCTCTCTTCAGTCCAGTACACTGTAGTTGCTGGGAACAGACGCGAGTGCTATTTGCACTGTATGTGGCAATGGAAGCGCAATAGTGACTTTCCTTACCAGAAAACAACTCTTGCTCGTAGGACCAGAAACTACATGTGATTCAACTCCATTTCTGACTGGGAAACAAATACTAGCTCTTCTTAGAAGAAACACACTCTGCTTTTGAGAAAAGAGCACTCTTCTACTCTACTGTGTTTCCTATAGGGCCAGAACAGTGAGCTTGCTCAGAACAAAAGAACTGTGCTTCCTACAAACACGGGCCATATCTAGTTCAACTCTGCTTAGGAAACTGACAAGAACAGTAGATTCTCTTCAGTCCAGTACACTGTACTTGCTGGGAACAGACGCGAGTGATATTTGTACTGTGTATGGCAATGGGAGCGCAATAGTGACTCTCCTTACCAGAAAACAACTCTTGCTCGTAGGACCAGAAATTGCATGTGATTCAATTCCATTTCTGACTGGGAAACAAACACTAGCTCGCCTTACAAGAAACACACTCTGCTTTTGAGAAAAGAGCACTCTTCTACTCTACTGTGTTTCCTATAGGGCCAGAACAGTGAGCTTGCTCAGAACAAAAGAACTGTGCTTCCTACACACACGGGCTATATCTAGTTCAACTCTGCTTAGGAAACTGACAAAAACAGTAGCTTCTCTTCACTCCAGCACACTGTACTGGCTGGGAACACACGCGAGTGCTATTTGCACTGTGTATGGCAATGGGAGCTCAATAGTGACTCTCCTTACCAGAAAACAACTCTTGCTCGTAGGACCAAAAACTGCATGTGATTCAACTCCATTTCTGACTGGTAAACAAACACTAGCTCGCCTTAGAAGTAACACACTCTGCTTTTGAGAAAAGACCACTCTTCTACTCTACTGTGTTTCCTATAGGGCCAGAACAGTGAGCTTGCTCAGAACAAAAGAACTGTGCTTCCTACACACACGGGCCATATCTAGTTCAACTCTGCTTAGGAAACTGACAAGAACAGTAGCTTCTCTTCAGTCCAGTACACTGTACATGCTGGGAACAGACGCGAGTGCTATTTGCACTGTGTATGGCAATGGGAGCGCAATAGTGACTCTCCTTACCAGAAAACAACTCTTGCTCGTAGGACCAAAAACTGCATGTGATTCAACTCCATTTCTGACTGGGAAAAAACACTAGCTCGCCTTTCGAGAAACACGCTCTGCTTTTGAGAAAAGGGAACTCTTCTACTCTACTGTGTTTCCCATAATGCCAGAACAGTGAGCTTGCTCAGAACAAAAGAACTGTGCTTCCTACACACACGGGCCATATCTAGTTCAACTATGCTTAGGAAACTGACAAGAACAATAGCTTCTTCAGTCCAGTACACTGTACTTGCTGGGAACAGACACGAGTGCTATTTGCCTTGTGTATGGCAATGGGAGCACAATAGTGACTCTCCTTCCCAGAAAACAAGTCTTGCTCATAGGACCAAAAACTGCATGTGATTCAACTCCATTTCTGACTGGGAAACAAACACTAGCTCGCCTTTGAAGAAACACACTCTGCTTTTGACAAAAGAGCACTCTTCTACTCTACTGTGTTTCCCTTTGGGCCAGAACAGTGAGCTTGCTCAGAACAAAAGAACTGTGCTTCCTACAAACACGGGCCATATCTAGTTCAACTCTGCTTAGGAAACTGACAAGAACAGTAGATTCTCTTCAGTCCAGTACACTGTACTTGCTGGAAACAGACGCAAGTAATATTTGTACTGTGTATGGCAATGGGAGCGCAATAGTGACTCTCCTTACCAGAAAACAACTCTTGCTCGTAGGACCAGAAATTGCATGTGATTCAACTCCATTTCTGACTGGTAAACAACCACTAGCTCGCCTTACGAGAAACACACTCTGCTTTTGAGAAAAGAACACTCTTCTACTCTACTGTGTTTCCTATAGGGCCAGAACAGTGAGCTTGCTCAGAACAAAAGAACTGTGCTTCCTACACACACGGGCCATATCTAGTTCAACTCTGCTTAGGAAACTGACAAGAACAGTAGCTTCTCTTCACTCCAGTAAACTGTACTGGCTGGGAACACACGCGAGTGCTATTTGCACTGTGTATTGCAATGGGAGCTCAATAGTGACTCTCCTTACCAGAAAACAACTCTTGCTCGTAGGACCAAAAACTGCATGTGATTCAACTCCATTTCTGACTGGGAAACAAACACTAGCTCGCCTTACGAGAAACACACTCTGCTTTTGAGAAAAGACCACTCATCTACTCTACTGTGTTTCCTATAGGGCCAGAACAGTTAGCTGGTTCAGAACAAAAGAACTGTGCTTCCTACACTCATGGGCCATATCTAGTTCAACTCTGTTTAGGAAACTGACAAGAACAGTAGCTTCTCTTCAGTCCAGTAAACTGTACATCCTGGAACAGACGCGAGTGCTATTTGCACTGTGTATGGCAATGGGAGCACAATAGTGACTCTCCTTACCAGAAAACAACTCTTGCTCGTAGGACCAGAAAATGCATGTGATTCAACTCCATTTCTCGCTGGGAAACAAACACTAGCTCACCTTACGAGAAACACACTCTGCTTTTGAGAAAAGACCACTCTTCTACTCTACTGTGATTCCTATAGGGCCAGAACAGTGAGCTTGCTAAGAACAAAAGAACTGTGCTTCCTACACACACGGGCCATATCTAGTTCAACTCTGCTTAGGAAACTGACAAGAACAGTTGCTTCTCTTCAATCCAGTACACTGTACTTGCTGGGAACAGACGCGAGTGCTATTTGCACTGTGTATGGCAATGGGAGCTCAATAGTGACTCTCCTTACCAGAAAACAACTCTTGCTCGTAGGACCAGAAACTGCATGTGATTCAACTCCATTTCTGACTGGGAAACAAACACTAGCTCACCTTACGAGAAACACACTCTACTTTTGAGAAAAGAGCACTCTTCTACTCTACTTTGTTTCCCTTTGGGCCAGAACAGTGAGCTTGCTCAGAACAAAAGAACTGTGCTTCCTACACACACGGGCCATATCTAGTTCAACTCTGCTTAGGAAACTGACAAGAACAGTTGTTTCTCTTCAGTCCAGTACACTGTACTTGCTGGGAACAGACGCGAGTGCTATTTGCACTGTGTATGGCAATGGGAGCGCAATAGTGACTCTCCTTACCAGAAAACAATTCTTGCTCGTAGGACCTGAAACTGCATGTGATTCAACTCCATTTCTGACTGGGAAACAAACACTAGCTCGCCTTAGAAGAAACACACTCTGCTTTTGAGAAAAGAGCACTATTCTACTCTACTGTGTTTCCTATAGGGCCAGAACAGTGAGCTTGCTCAGAACAAAAGAACTGTGCTTCCTACACACACGGGCCATATCTAGTTCAACTCTGCTTAGGAAACTGACAAGAACAGTAGCTTCTCTTCAGTCCAGTACACTGTACTTGCTGGCAACAGACGTGAGTGCTATTTGCACTGTGTATGGCAAAGGGAGCACAATAGTGACCCTCCTTACCAGAAAACAACTCTTGCTCGTAGGACCAAAAACTGCATGTGTTTCAACTCCATTTCTGACTGGGAAACAAACACTAGCTCGCCTTAGAAGAAACACACTCTGCTTTTGAGAAAAGACCACTCTTCTACTCTACTGTGTTTCCTATAGGGCCAGAACAGTGAGCTTGCTCAGAACAAAAGAACTGTGCTTCCTACACACACGGGCCATATCTAGTTCAACTCTGCTTAGGAAACTGACAAGAACAGTAGCTTCTCTTCAGTCCAGTACACTGTACATGCTGGGAACAGACGCGAGTGCTCTTTGCACTGTGTATGGCAATGGGAGCGCAATAGTGACTCTCCTTACCAGAAAACAACTCTTGCTCGTAGGACCAGAAACTGCATGTGATTCAACTCCATTTGTGACTGGGAAAAAACACTAGCTCGCCTTACGAGAAACACACTCTTCCTTTGAGAAAAGGGAACTCTTCTACTCTACTGTGTTTCCCATAGGGCCAGAACAGTGAGCTTGCTCAGAACAAAAGAACTGGGCTTCCTACACACACGGGCCATATCTAGTTCAACTATGCTTAGGAAACTGACAAGAACAATAGCTTCTTCAGTCCAGTACACTGTACTTGCTGGGAACAGACGCGAGTGCTATTTGCCGTGTATGGCAATGGGAGCACAATAGTGACTCTCCTTCCCAGAAAACAAGTCTTGCTCATAGGACCAAAAACTGCATGTGATTCAACTCCATTTCTGACTGGGAAACAAACACTAGCTCGCCTTGGAAGAAACACACTCTGCTTTTGACAAAAGAGCACTCTTCTACTCTACTGTGTTTCCCATAGGGCCAGAACAGTGAGCTTGCTCAGAACAAAAGAACTGGGCTTCCTACACACACGGGCCATATCTAGTTCAACTCTGCTTAGGAAACTGACAAGTACAGTAGCTTCTCTTCAGTCCAGTACACTGTACTTGCTGGGAACAGACGCCAGTGCTATTTGCACTGTGTATGGCAATGGGAGCGCAATAGTGACTCTCCTTACCAGAAAACAACTCTTGCTCGTAGGACCAGAAACTGCAAGTGATTCAACTCCATTTCTGACTGGCAAACAAACACTAACTCGCCTTACGAGAAACACACTCTGCTTTTGAGAAAAGAGCACTATTCTACTCTACTGTTTTTCCTATAGGGCCAGAACAGTGAGCTTGCTCAGAACAAAAGAACTGTGCTTCCTACATACACGGGCCATATCTAGTTCAACTCTCCTTAGGAAACTGACAAGAACAGTAGCTTCTCTTCAGTTCAGTACACTGTACTTGCTGGGAACAGATGCGAGTGCTATTTGCACTGTGTATGGCAATGGGAGAACAATAGTGACTCTCCTTACCAGAAAACAACTCTTGCTCGTAGGTCCAAAAACTGCATGTGATTCACCTCCATTTCTGACTGGGAAAGAAACACTAGCTCGCCTTAGAAGAAACACACTCTGCTTTTGAGAAAAGAACACTCTTCTACTCTACTGTGTTTCCTATTGGGCCAGAACAGTGAGCTTGCTCAGAACAAAAGAACTCTGCTTCCTACACACACGGGCCATATCTAGTTCAACTCTGCTTAGGAAACTGACAAGAACAGTAGCTTCTCTTCGGTCAGGACACTGTACATGCTGGGAACAGACGCGAGTGCTATTTGCACTGTATATGGCAATGGGAGCGCAATAGTGACTCTCCTTACCAGAAAACAACTCTTGCTCATAGGACCAAAAACTGCATGTGATTCAACTCCATTTCTGACTGGGAAACAAACACTAGCTCGCCTTAGAAGAAACACACTCTGCTTTTGAGAAAAGAGCACTCTTCTACTCTACTGTGTTTCCTATAGGGCCAGAACAGTGAGCTTGCTCAGAACTAAAGAACTGTGCTTCCTACACACACGGGCCATATATAGTTCAACTCTGCTTAGGAAATTGACAAGAACAGTACCCTCTCTTCAGTCCAGTACACTGTAGTTGCTGGGAACAGACGCGAGTGCTATTTGCACTGTATGTGGCAATGGAAGCGCAATAGTGACTTTCCTTACCAGAAAACAACTCTTGCTCGTAGGACCAGAAACTACATGTGATTCAACTCCATTTCTGACTGGGAAACAAATACTAGCTCTTCTTAGAAGAAACACACTCTGCTTTTGAGAAAAGAGCACTCTTCTACTCTACTGTGTTTCCTATAGGGCCAGAACAGTGAGCTTGCTCAGAACAAAAGAACTGTGCTTCCTACAAACACGGGCCATATCTAGTTCAACTCTGCTTAGGAAACTGACAAGAACAGTAGATTCTCTTCAGTCCAGTACACTGTACTTGCTGGGAACAGACGCGAGTGATATTTGTACTGTGTATGGCAATGGGAGCGCAATAGTGACTCTCCTTACCAGAAAACAACTCTTGCTCGTAGGACCAGAAATTGCATGTGATTCAATTCCATTTCTGACTGGGAAACAAACACTAGCTCGCCTTACAAGAAACACACTCTGCTTTTGAGAAAAGAGCACTCTTCTACTCTACTGTGTTTCCTATAGGGCCAGAACAGTGAGCTTGCTCAGAACAAAAGAACTGTGCTTCCTACACACACGGGCTATATCTAGTTCAACTCTGCTTAGGAAACTGACAAAAACAGTAGCTTCTCTTCACTCCAGCACACTGTACTGGCTGGGAACACACGCGAGTGCTATTTGCACTGTGTATGGCAATGGGAGCTCAATAGTGACTCTCCTTACCAGAAAACAACTCTTGCTCGTAGGACCAAAAACTGCATGTGATTCAACTCCATTTCTGACTGGTAAACAAACACTAGCTCGCCTTAGAAGTAACACACTCTGCTTTTGAGAAAAGACCACTCTTCTACTCTACTGTGTTTCCTATAGGGCCAGAACAGTGAGCTTGCTCAGAACAAAAGAAATGTGCTTCCTACACACACGGGCCATATCTAGTTCAACTCTGCTTAGGAAACTGACAAGAACAGTAGCTTCTCTTCAGTCCAGTACACTGTACATGCTGGGAACAGACGCGAGTGCTATTTGCACTGTGTATGGCAATGGGAGCGCAATAGTGACTCTCCTTACCAGAAAACAACTCTTGCTCGTAGGACCAAAAACTGCATGTGATTCAACTCCATTTCTGACTGGGAAAAAACACTAGCTCGCCTTTGGAGAAACACGCTCTGCTTTTGAGAAAAGGGAACTCTTCTACTCTACTGTGTTTCCCATAATGCCAGAACAGTGAGCTTGCTCAGAACAAAAGAACTGTGCTTCCTACACACACGGGCCATATCTAGTTCAACTATGCTTAGGAAACTGACAAGAACAATAGCTTCTTCAGTCCAGTACACTGTACTTGCTGGGAACAGACGCGAGTGCTATTTGCCTTGTGTATGGCAATGGGAGCACAATAGTGACTCTCCTTCCCAGAAAACAAGTCTTGCTCATAGGACCAAAAACTGCATGTGATTCAACTCCATTTCTGACTGGTAAACAAACACTAGCTCGCCTTAGAAGAAACACACTCTGCTTTTGAGAAAAGGGAACTCTTCTACTCTACTGTGTTTCCCATAGGGCCAGAACAGTGAGCTTGCTCAGAACAAAAGAACTGTGCTTCCTACACACACGGGCCATATCTAGTTCAACTATGCTTAGGAAACTGACAAGAACAATAGCTTCTTCAGTCCAGTACACTGTACTTGCTGGGAACAGACGCGAGTGCTATTTGCCTTGTGTATGGCAATGGGAGCACAATAGTGACTCTCCTTCCCAGAAAACAAGTCTTGCTCATAGGACCAAAAACTGCATGTGATTCAACTCCATTTCTTACTGGGAAACAAACACTAGCTCGCCTTTGAAGAAATACACTTTGCTTTTGACAAAAGAGCACTCTTCTACTCTACTGTGTTTCCCTTTGGGCCAGAACAGTGAGCTTGCTCAGAACAAAAGAACTGTGCTTCTTACAAACACGGGCCATATCTAGTTCAACTCTGCTTAGGAAACTGACAAGAACAGTAGATTCTCTTCAGTCCAGTACACTGTACTTGCTGGAAACAGACGCAAGTGATATTTGTACTGTGTATGGCAATGGGAGCGCAATAGTGACTCTCCTTACCAGAAAACAACTCTTGCTCGTAGGACCAGAAATTGCATGTGATTCAACTCCATTTCTGACTGGTAAACAAACACTAGCTCGCCTTTCGAGAAACACACTCTGCTTTTGAGAAAAGAGCACTCTTCTACTCTACTGTGTTTCCTATAGGGCCAGAACTGTGATCTTGCTCAGAACAAAAGAACTGTGCTTCCTACACACACGGGCCATATCTAGTTCAACTCTGCTTAGGAAACTGACAAGAACAGTAGCTTCTCTTCACTCCAGTAAACTGTACTGGCTGGGAACACACGCGAGTGCTATTTGCACTGTGTATGGCAATGGGAGCTCAATAGTGACTCTCCTTACCAGAAAACAACTATTGCTCGTAGGACCAAAAACTGCATGTGATTCAACTCCATTTCTGACTGGGAAACAAACACTAGCTCGCCTTACGAGAAACACACTCTGCTTTTGAGAAAAGACCACTCATCTACTCTACTGTGTTTCCTATAGGGCCAGAACAGTTAGCTGGTTCAGAACAAAAGAACTGTGCTTCCTACACACACGGGCCATATCTAGTTCAACTCTGCTTAGGAAACTGACAAGAACAGTTGCTTCTCTTCAATCCAGTACACTGTACTTGCTGGGAACAGATGCGAGTGCTATTTGCACTGTGTATGGCAATGGGAGCTCAATAGTGACTCCTCTTACCAGAAAACAACTCTTGCTCGTAGGACCAGAAACTGCATGTGATTCAACTCCATTTCTGACTGGGAAACAAACACTAGCTCGCCTTACGAGAAACACACTCTGCTTTTGAGAAAAGAGCACTCTTCTACTCTACTTTGTTTCCCTTTGGGCCAGAACGGTGAGCTTGCTCAGAACAAAAGAACTGTGCTTCCTACACACACGGGCCATATCTAGTTCAACTCTGCTTAGGAAACTGACAAGAACAGTTGCTTCTCTTCAGTCCAGTACACTGTACTTGCTGGGAACAGACGCGAGTGCTATTTGCACTGTGTATGGCAATGGGAGCGCAATAGTGACTCTCCTTACCAGAAAACAATTCTTGCTTGTAGGACCTGAAACTGCATGTGATTCAACTCCATTTCTGACTGGGAAGCAAACACTAGCTCGCCTTACGAGAAACACACTCTGCTTTTGAGAAAAGAGCACTAATCTACTCTACTGTTTTTCCTATAGGGCCATAAGAGTGAGCTTGCTCAGAACAAATGAACTGTGCTTCCTACACACACGGGTCATATCTAGTTCAACTCTGCTTAGGAAACTGACAAGAACAGTAGCTTCTCTTCGGTCAGGACACTGTACATGCTGGGAAAAGACACGAGTGCTATTTGCACTGTATATGGCAATGGGAGCACAATAGTGACTCTCCTTACCAGAAAACAACTCTTGCTCGTAGAACCAGAAACTGCATGTGATTCAACTCCATTTCTGACTGGGAAACAAACAGTAGCTCGTCTTTGAAGAAACACACTCTGCTTTTGAGAAAAGACCACTCTTCTACTGTACTGTGTTTCCTATAGGGCCAGAACAGTGAGGTTGCTCAGAACAAAAGAACTGTGCTTCCTACACACACGGGCCGTATCTAGTTCAACTCTGCTTAGGAAACTGACAAGAACAGTAACTTCTCTTCGGTCCAGTACACTGTAGTTGCTGGGAACAGACGAGAGTGCTATTTGCGATGTATATGGCAATGGGAGCGCAATAGTGACTCTCCTTACCAGAAAAAAACTCTTGCTCGTAGGACCAGAAACTGCATGTGATTCAACTCCATTTCTGACTGGGAAACAAACACTAGCTCGCCTTGGAAGGAACACACTCTGCTTTTGACAAAAGAGCACTCTTCTACTCTACTGTGTTTCCCTTTGGGCCAGAACAGTGAGCTTGCTCAGAACAAAAGAACTGTGCTTCCTACACACACGGGCCATATCTAGTTCAACTCTGCTTAGGAAACTGAAAAGAACAGTAGCTTCTCTTCAGTCCAGTACACTGTACTTGCTGGGAACAGACGCGAGTGCTATTTGCGCTGTGTATGGCAATGGGAGCGCAATAGTGACTCTCCTTACCAGAAAACAACTCTTGCTCATAGGACCAGAAACTGCATGTGATTCAACTCCATTTCTGACTGGGAAACAAACACTAGCTCGCCTTAGAAGAAACACACTCTGCTTTTGACAAAAGAGCACTCTTCTACTATACTGTGTTTCCTATTGGGCCAGAACAGTGAGCTTGCTCAGAACAAAAGAACTCTGCTTCCTACACACACGGGCCATCTCTAGTTCAACTCTGCTTAGGAAACTGACAAGAACAGTAGCTTCTCTTCGGTCAGGACACTGTACATGCTGGGAACAGACACGAGTGCTATTTGCACTGTATATGGCAATGGGAGCGCAATAGTGACTCTCCTTACCAGAAAACAACTCTTGCTCGTAGGACCAGAAACTGCATGTGATTCAACTCCATTTCTGACTGGGAAACAAACAGTAGCTCGTCTTAGAAGAAACACACTCTGCTTTTGAGAAAAGACCACTCTTCTACTGTACTGTGTTTCCTATAGGGCCAGAACAGTGAGCTTGCTCAGAACAAAAGAACTGTGCTTCCTCCACACAAGGGCCATATCTAGTTCAACTCTGCTTAGGAAACTGACAAGAACAGTAACTTCTCTTCGGTCCAGTACACTGTAGTTGCTGGGAACAGACGCGAGTGCTATTTGCGATGTATATGGCAATGGGAGCGCAATAGTGACTCTCCTTACCAGAAAAAAACTCTTGCTAGTAGGACCAAAACCTGCATGTGATTCAACTCCATTTCTGACTGGGAAACAAACACTAGCTCGCCTTAGAAGAAACACACTCTGCTTTTGAGAAAAGACCACTCTTCTACTCTACTGTTTTTCCAATAGGGCCAGAACAGTGAGCTTGCTCAGAACAAAAGAACTGTGCTTCCTACAAACACGGGCCATATCTAGTTCAACTCTGCTTAGGAAACTGACAAGAACAGTAGCTTCTCTTCAGTTCAGTACACTGTACTTGCTGGGAACAGACGCGAGTGCTATTTCCACTGAGTATGGCAATGGGAGCGCAATAATGACTCTCTTTACCAGAAAACAACTCTTGCTCATAGGACCAAAAACTGCATGTGATTCAACTCCATTTCTGACTAGGAAACAAACACTAGCTCGCCTTAGAAGAAACACACTCTGCTTTTGAGAAAAGAGCACTCTTCTACTCTACTGTGTTTCCTATAGGGCCAGAACAGTGAGCTTGCTCAGAACAAAAGAACTGTGCTTCCTACACACACGGGCCATATCTAGTTCAACTCTGCTTAGGAAACTGACAAGAACAGTAGCTTCTCTTCAGTCCAGTACATTGTACTTGCTGGGAACAGACGCGAGTGCTATTTGCACTGGGTATGGCAATGGGAGCGCAATAGTGACTCTCCTTCCCAGAAAACAACTCTTGCTCATAGGACCAAAAACTGCATGTGATTCAACTCCATTTCTGACTGGGAAACAAACACTAGCTCGCCTTGGAAGAAACACACTCTGCTTTTGACAAAAGAGCACTCTTCTACTCTACTGTGTTTCCCTTTGGGCCAGAACAGTGAGCTTGCTCAGAACAAAAGAACTGTGCTTCCTACACACACGGGCCATATCTAGTTCAACTCTGCTTAGGAAACTGACAAGAACAGTAGCTTCTCTTCAGTCCAGTACACTGTAGTTGCTGGGAACAGACGCGAGTGCTATTTGCACTGTGTATGGCAATGGGAGCACAATAGTGACCCTCCTTACCAGAAAACAACTCTTCCTCGTAGGACCAAAAACTGCATGTGTTTCAACTCCATTTCTGACTGGGAAACAAACACTAGCTCGCCTTAGAAGAAACACACTCTGCTTTTGAGAAAAGAGCACTATTCTACTCTACTGTGTTTCCTATAGGGCCAGAACAGTGAGCTTGCTCAGAACAAAAGAACTGTGCTTCCTACACACACGAGCCATATCTAGTTCAACTCTGCTTAGGAAACTGACAAGAACAGTAGCTTCTCTTCAGTCCAGTACACTGTACTTGCTGGCAACAGACGTGAGTGCTATTTGCACTGTGTATGGCAAAGGGAGCACAATAGTGACCCTCCTTACCAGAAAACAACTCTTGCTCGTAGGACCAAAAACTGCATGTGTTTCAACTCCATTTCTGACTGGGAAACAAACACTAGCTCGCCTTAGAAGAAACACACTCTGCTTTTGAGAAAAGACCACTCTTCTACTCTACTGTGTTTCCTATAGGGCCAGAACAGTGAGCTTGCTCAGAACAAAAGAACTGTGCTTCCTACACACACGGGCCATATCTAGTTCAACTCTGCTTAGGAAACTGACAAGAACAGTAGCTTCTCTTCAGTCCAGTACACTGTACTTGCTGGGAACAGACGCGAGTGCTATTTGCCGTGTATGGCAATGGGAGCACAATAGTGACTCTCCTTCCCAGAAAACAAGTCTTGCTCATAGGACCAAAAACTGCATGTGATTCAACTCCATTTCTGACTGGGAAACAAACACTAGCTCGCCTTAGAAGAAACACACTCTGCTTTTGAGAAAAGAGCACTCTTCTACTCTACTGTGTTTCCTATAGGGCCAGAACAGTGAGCTTGCTCAGAACAAAAGAACTGTGCTTCCTACACACACGGGCCATATCTAGTTCAACTCTGCTTAGGAAACTGACAAGAACAGTAGCTTCTCTTCAGTCCAGTACACTGTACTTGCTGGGAACAGACGCCAGTGCTATTTGCACTGTGTATGGCAATGGGAGCGCAATAGTGACTCTCCTTACCAGAAAACAACTCTTGTTCGTAGGACCAAAAACTGCATGTGATTCAACTCCATTTCTGACTGGGAAACAAACACTAGCTCGCCTTAGAAGAAACACACTCTGCTTTTGAAAAAAGAGCACTCTTCTACTCTCCTGTGTTTCCTATAGGGCCAGAACAGTGAGCTTGCTCAGAACAAAAGAACTGTGCTTCCTACACACACGGGCCATATCTAGTTCAACTCTGCTTAGGAAACTGACAAGAACAGTTGCTTCTCTTCACTCCAGTACACTGTACATGCTGGGAACAGACGCGAGTGCTATTTGTACTGTGTATGGCAATGGGAGCGCAATAGTGACTCTCCTTACCTGAAAACAACTCTTGTTCGTAGGACCAAAAACTGCATGTGATTCAACTCCATTTCTGACTGGGAAACAAACACTAGCTCGCCTTGGAAGAAACACACTCTGCTTTTGAGAATAGACCACTCTTCTACTCTACTGTGTTTCCTATAGGGCCAGAACAGTGAGCTTGCTCAGAACAATAGAACTGTGCTTCCTAGACACACGGGCCATATCTAGTTCAACTCTGCTTAGGAAACTGAGAAGAACAGTACCCTCTCTTCAGTCCAGTACACTGTAGTTGCTGGGAACAGATGCGAGTGCTGTTTGCACTGTATATAGCAATGGGAGCGCAAGAGAGACTCTCCTTACCAGAAAACAACTCTTGCTCGTAGGACCAGAAACTGCATGTGATTCAACTCCATTTCTGACTGGGAAACAAACACTGGCTCGTCTTACATTAAACACACTCTGCTTTCGAGTAAATAGCACTCTTCTACTCTACTGTGTTTCCAATAGGGCCAGAACAGTGAGCTTGCTCAGAACAAAAGAACTGTGCTTCCTACACACACGGGCCATATCTAGTTCAACTCTGCTTAGGAAACTGACAAGAACAGTAGCTTCTCTTCAGTCCAGTACACTGTATTTGCTGTGAACAGACGCGAGTGCTATTTGCACTGTGTATGGCAAAGGGAGCACAATAGTGACCCTCCTTACCAGAAAACAACTCTTGCTCGTAGGACCAAAAACTGCATGTGTTTCAACTCCATTTCTGACTGGGAAACAATCACTAGCTCGCCTTGGAAGAAACACACTCTGCTTTTGAGAAAAGACCACTCTTCTACTCTACTGTGTTTCCAATAGGGCCAGAACAGTGAGCTTGCTCAGAACAAAAGAACTGTGCTTCCTACACACACGAGCCATATCTAGTTCAACTCTGCTTAGGAAACTGACAAGAACAGTACCCTCTCTTCAGTCCAGTACACTGTAGTTGCTGGGAACAGACGAGAGGGCTATTTGCACTGTATATGGCAATTGGAGCGCAATAGTGACTCTACTTACCAGAAAACAACTCTTGCTCGTAGGACCAGAAACTGCATGTGATTCAACTCCATTTCTGACTGGGAAACAAACACTAGCTCGCCTTAGAAAAAACACACTCTGCTTTTGAGATAAGAGCACTCTTCTACTCTACTGTGTTTCCAATAGGGCCAGAACAGTGAGCTTGCTCAGAACAAAAGAACTCTGCTTCCTACACACACAGGCCATATCTAGTTCAACTCTGCTTAGGAAACTGACAAGAACAGTAGATTCTCTTCAGTCCAGTACACTGTATTTGCTGGGAGCAGACACAAGTGCTATTTGTACTGTGTATGGCAATATGAGTGCAATAGTGAGTCTCCTACCAGAAAACAACTCTTGCTCGTAGGACCAAAAACTGCATGTGATTCAACTCCATTTCTGACTGGGAAACAAACGATAGCTCGCCTTACGAGAAACACACTCTGCTTTTGAGAAAAGAGCACTCTTCTACTCTACTGTGTTTCCTATAGGGCCATAAGAGTGAGCTTGCTCAGAACAAATGAACTGTGCTTCCTACACACACGGGCCATATCTAGTTCAACTCTGCTTAGGAAACTGACAAGAACAGTAGCTTCTCTTCACTCCAGTACACTGTACTTGCTGGGAACAGAAGCGAGTGCTATTTGCACTGTGTATGGGAAAGGGAGCACAATAGTGACCCTCCTTACCAGAAAACAACTCTTGCTGGTAGGACCAAAAACTGCATGTGTTTCAACTCCATTTCTGACAGGGAAACAAACACTAGCTCGCTTTAGAAGAAACACACTCTGCTTCTGAGAAAAGACCACTCGTCTACTCTACTGTGTTTCCTATAGGGCCAGAACAGTGAGCTTGCTCAGAACAAAAGAACTGTGCTTCCTACACACACGGGCCATATCTAGTTCAACTCTGCTTAGGAAACTGACAAGAACAGTAGCTTCTATTCAGTCCAGTACACTGTACTTGCTGGGAACAGACGCGAGTGCTATTTGTTCTGTGTATGGCAATGGGAGCGCAATAGTGACTCTCCTACCAGAAAACAACTCTTGCTCGTAGGACCAAAACCTGCATGTGATTCAACTCCATTTCTGACTGGGAAACAAACACTAGCTCGCCTTAGAAGAAACACACTCTGCTTTTGAGAAAAGAGTACTATTCTACTCTACTGTGTTTCCTATAGGGCCAGAACAGTGAGCTTGCTCAGAACAAAAGAACTGTGCTTCCTAAACACACGAGCCATATCTAGTTCAACTCTGCTTAGGAAACTGACAAGAACAGTAGCTTCTCTTCAGTCCAGTACACTGTACTTGCTGGCAACAGACGTGAGTGCTATTTGCACTGTGTATGGCAAAGGGAGCACAATAGTGACCCTCCTTACCAGAAAACAACTCTTGCTCGTAGGACCAAAAACTGCATGTGTTTCAACTCCATTTCTGACTGGGAAACAAACACTAGCTCGCCTTAGAAGAAACACACTCTGCTTTTGAGAAAAGACCACTCTTCTACTCTACTGTGTTTCCTATAGGGCCAGAACAGTGAGCTTGCTCAGAACAAAAGAGCTGTGCTTCCTACACACACGGGCCATATCTAGTACAACTCTGCTTAGGAAACTGACAAGAACAGTAGCTTCTCTTCAGTCCAGTACACTGTACATGCTGGGAACAGACGCGAGTGCTATTTGCACTGTGTATGGCAATGGGAGCGCAATAGTCAATCTCCTTACCAGAAAACAACTCTTGCTCGTAGGACCAGAAACTGCATGTGATTCAACTCCATTTGTGACTGGGAAAAAACACTAGCTCGCCTTACGAGAAACACACTCTTCTTTTGAGAAAAGGGAACTCTTCTACTCTACTGTGTTTCCCATAGGGCCAGAACAGTGAGCTTGCTCAGAACAAAAGAACTGGGCTTCCTACACACACGGGCCATATCTAGTTCAACTATGCTTAGGAAACTGACAAGAACAATAGCTTCTTCAGTCCAGTACACTGTACTTGCTGGGAACAGACGCCAGTGCTATTTGCCGTGTATGGCAATGGGAGCACAATAGTGACTCTCCTTCCCAGAAAACAAGTCTTGCTCATAGGACCAAAAACTGCATGTGATTCAACTCAATTTCTGACTGGGAAACAAACACTAGCTCACCTTAGAAGAAACACACTCTGCTTTTGAGAAAAGAGCACTCTTCTACTCTACTGTGTTTCCCTTTGGGCCAGAACAGTGAGCTTGCTCAGAACAAAAGAACTGTGCTTCCTACACACACGGGCCATATCTAGTTCAACTCTGCTTAGGAAACTGACAAGAACAGTAGCTTCTCTTCAGTCCAGTACACTGTAGTTGCTGGGAACAGACGCGAGTGCTATTTGCACTGTGTATGGCAATGGGAGCACAATAGTGACCCTCCTTACCAGAAAACAACTCTTGCTCGTAGGACCAAAAACTGCATGTGTTTCAACTCCATTTCTGACTGGGAAACAAACACTAGCTCGCCTTAGAAGAAACACACTCTGCTTTTGAGAAAAGAGCACTATTCTACTCTACTGTGTTTCCTATAGGGCCAGAACAGTGAGCTTGCTCAGAACAAAAGAACTGTGCTTCCTACACACACGAGCCATATCTAGTTCAACTCTGCTTAGGAAACTGACAAGAACAGTAGCTTCTCTTCAGTCCAGTACACTGTACTTGCTGGCAACAGACGTGAGTGCTATTTGCACTGTGTATGGCAAAGGGAGCACAATAGTGACCCTCCTTACCAGAAAACAACTCTTGCTCGTAGGACCAAAAACTGCATGTGTTTCAACTCCATTTCTGACTGGGAAACAAACACTAGCTCGCCTTAGAAGAAACACACTCTGCTTTTGAGAAAAGACCACTCTTCTACTCTACTGTGTTTCCTATAGGGCCAGAACAGTGAGCTTGCTCAGAACAAAAGAACTGTGCTTCCTACACACACGGGCCATATCTAGTTCAACTCTGCTTAGGAAACTGACAAGAACAGTAGCTTCTCTTCAGTCCAGTACACTGTACTTGCTGGGAACAGACGCGAGTGCTATTTGCCGTGTATGGCAATGGGAGCACAATAGTGACTCTCCTTCCCAGAAAACAAGTCTTGCTCATAGGACCAAAAACTGCATGTGATTCAACTCCATTTCTGACTGGGAAACAAACACTAGCTCGCCTTAGAAGAAACACACTCTGCTTTTGAGAAAAGAGCACTCTTCTACTCTACTGTGTTTCCTATAGGGCCAGAACAGTGAGCTTGCTCAGAACAAAAGAACTGTGCTTCCTACACACACGGGCCATATCTAGTTCAACTCTGCTTAGGAAACTGACAAGAACAGTAGCTTCTCTTCAGTCCAGTACACTGTACTTGCTGGGAACAGACGCCAGTGCTATTTGCACTGTGTATGGCAATGGGAGCGCAATAGTGACTCTCCTTACCAGAAAACAACTCTTGTTCGTAGGACCAAAAACTGCATGTGATTCAACTCCATTTCTGACTGGGAAACAAACACTAGCTCGCCTTAGAAGAAACACACTCTGCTTTTGAAAAAAGAGCACTCTTCTACTCTCCTGTGTTTCCTATAGGGCCAGAACAGTGAGCTTGCTCAGAACAAAAGAACTGTGCTTCCTACACACACGGGCCATATCTAGTTCAACTCTGCTTAGGAAACTGACAAGAACAGTTGCTTCTCTTCACTCCAGTACACTGTACATGCTGGGAACAGACGCGAGTGCTATTTGTACTGTGTATGGCAATGGGAGCGCAATAGTGACTCTCCTTACCTGAAAACAACTCTTGTTCGTAGGACCAAAAACTGCATGTGATTCAACTCCATTTCTGACTGGGAAACAAACACTAGCTCGCCTTGGAAGAAACACACTCTGCTTTTGAGAATAGACCACTCTTCTACTCTACTGTGTTTCCTATAGGGCCAGAACAGTGAGCTTGCTCAGAACAATAGAACTGTGCTTCCTAGACACACGGGCCATATCTAGTTCAACTCTGCTTAGGAAACTGAGAAGAACAGTACCCTCTCTTCAGTCCAGTACACTGTAGTTGCTGGGAACAGATGCGAGTGCTGTTTGCACTGTATATAGCAATGGGAGCGCAAGAGAGACTCTCCTTACCAGAAAACAACTCTTGCTCGTAGGACCAGAAACTGCATGTGATTCAACTCCATTTCTGACTGGGAAACAAACACTGGCTCGTCTTACATTAAACACACTCTGCTTTCGAGTAAATAGCACTCTTCTACTCTACTGTGTTTCCAATAGGGCCAGAACAGTGAGCTTGCTCAGAACAAAAGAACTGTGCTTCCTACACACACGGGCCATATCTAGTTCAACTCTGCTTAGGAAACTGACAAGAACAGTAGCTTCTCTTCAGTCCAGTACACTGTATTTGCTGTGAACAGACGCGAGTGCTATTTGCACTGTGTATGGCAAAGGGAGCACAATAGTGACCCTCCTTACCAGAAAACAACTCTTGCTCGTAGGACCAAAAACTGCATGTGTTTCAACTCCATTTCTGACTGGGAAACAATCACTAGCTCGCCTTGGAAGAAACACACTCTGCTTTTGAGAAAAGACCACTCTTCTACTCTACTGTGTTTCCAATAGGGCCAGAACAGTGAGCTTGCTCAGAACAAAAGAACTGTGCTTCCTACACACACGAGCCATATCTAGTTCAACTCTGCTTAGGAAACTGACAAGAACAGTACCCTCTCTTCAGTCCAGTACACTGTAGTTGCTGGGAACAGACGAGAGGGCTATTTGCACTGTATATGGCAATTGGAGCGCAATAGTGACTCTACTTACCAGAAAACAACTCTTGCTCGTAGGACCAGAAACTGCATGTGATTCAACTCCATTTCTGACTGGGAAACAAACACTAGCTCGCCTTAGAAAAAACACACTCTGCTTTTGAGATAAGAGCACTCTTCTACTCTACTGTGTTTCCAATAGGGCCAGAACAGTGAGCTTGCTCAGAACAAAAGAACTCTGCTTCCTACACACACAGGCCATATCTAGTTCAACTCTGCTTAGGAAACTGACAAGAACAGTAGATTCTCTTCAGTCCAGTACACTGTATTTGCTGGGAGCAGACACAAGTGCTATTTGTACTGTGTATGGCAATATGAGTGCAATAGTGAGTCTCCTACCAGAAAACAACTCTTGCTCGTAGGACCAAAAACTGCATGTGATTCAACTCCATTTCTGACTGGGAAACAAACGATAGCTCGCCTTACGAGAAACACACTCTGCTTTTGAGAAAAGAGCACTCTTCTACTCTACTGTGTTTCCTATAGGGCCATAAGAGTGAGCTTGCTCAGAACAAATGAACTGTGCTTCCTACACACACGGGCCATATCTAGTTCAACTCTGCTTAGGAAACTGACAAGAACAGTAGCTTCTCTTCACTCCAGTACACTCTACTTGCTGGGAACAGAAGCGAGTGCTATTTGCACTGTGTATGGGAAAGGGAGCACAATAGTGACCCTCCTTACCAGAAAACAACTCTTGCTGGTAGGACCAAAAACTGCATGTGTTTCAACTCCATTTCTGACAGGGAAACAAACACTAGCTCGCTTTAGAAGAAACACACTCTGCTTCTGAGAAAAGACCACTCGTCTACTCTACTGTGTTTCCTATAGGGCCAGAACAGTGAGCTTGCTCAGAACAAAAGAACTGTGCTTCCTACACACACGGGCCATATCTAGTTCAACTCTGCTTAGGAAACTGACAAGAACAGTAGCTTCTATTCAGTCCAGTACACTGTACTTGCTGGGAACAGACGCGAGTGCTATTTGTTCTGTGTATGGCAATGGGAGCGCAATAGTGACTCTCCTACCAGAAAACAACTCTTGCTCGTAGGACCAAAACCTGCATGTGATTCAACTCCATTTCTGACTGGGAAACAAACACTAGCTCGCCTTAGAAGAAACACACTCTGCTTTTGAGAAAAGAGCACTATTCTACTCTACTGTGTTTCCTATAGGGCCAGAACAGTGAGCTTGCTCAGAACAAAAGAACTGTGCTTCCTAAACACACGAGCCATATCTAGTTCAACTCTGCTTAGGAAACTGACAAGAACAGTAGCTTCTCTTCAGTCCAGTACACTGTACTTGCTGGCAACAGACGTGAGTGCTATTTGCACTGTGTATGGCAAAGGGAGCACAATAGTGACCCTCCTTACCAGAAAACAACTCTTGCTCGTAGGACCAAAAACTGCATGTGTTTCAACTCCATTTCTGACTGGGAAACAAACACTAGCTCGCCTTAGAAGAAACACACTCTGCTTTTGAGAAAAGACCACTCTTCTACTCTACTGTGTTTCCTATAGGGCCAGAACAGTGAGCTTGCTCAGAACAAAAGAGCTGTGCTTCCTACACACACGGGCCATATCTAGTACAACTCTGCTTAGGAAACTGACAAGAACAGTAGCTTCTCTTCAGTCCAGTACACTGTACATGCTGGGAACAGACGCGAGTGCTATTTGCACTGTGTATGGCAATGGGAGCGCAATAGTCAATCTCCTTACCAGAAAACAACTCTTGCTCGTAGGACCAGAAACTGCATGTGATTCAACTCCATTTGTGACTGGGAAAAAACACTAGCTCGCCTTACGAGAAACACACTCTTCTTTTGAGAAAAGGGAACTCTTCTACTCTACTGTGTTTCCCATAGGGCCAGAACAGTGAGCTTGCTCAGAACAAAAGAACTGGGCTTCCTACACACACGGGCCATATCTAGTTCAACTATGCTTAGGAAACTGACAAGAACAATAGCTTCTTCAGTCCAGTACACTGTACTTGCTGGGAACAGACGCCAGTGCTATTTGCCGTGTATGGCAATGGGAGCACAATAGTGACTCTCCTTCCCAGAAAACAAGTCTTGCTCATAGGACCAAAAACTGCATGTGATTCAACTCAATTTCTGACTGGGAAACAAACACTAGCTCACCTTAGAAGAAACACACTCTGCTTTTGAGAAAAGAGCACTCTTCTACTCTACTGTGTTTCCTATAGGGCCAGAACAGTGAGCTTGCTCAGAACAAAAGAACTGTGCTTCCTACACACACGGGCCATATCTAGTTCAACTCTGCTTAGGAAACTGACAAGAACAGTAGCTTCTCTTCAGTCCAGTACACTGTAGTTGCTGGGAACAGACGCCAGTGCTATTTGCACTGTATATGGCAATGGGAGCGCAAGAGTGACTCTCCTTACCAGAAAACAACTCTTGCTCGTAGGACCAGAAACTGCATGTGATTCAACTCCATTTCTGACTGGGAAACAAACACTGGCTCGTCTTACATTAAACACACTCTGCTTTTGAGAAAAGACCACTCTTCTACTCTACTGTGTTTCCAATAGTGCCAGAACAGTGAGCTTGCTCAGAACAAAAGAACTGTGCTTCCTACACACACGAGCCATATCTAGTTCAACTCTGCTTAGGAAACTGACAAGAACAGTACCCTCTCTTCAGTCCAGTACACTGTAGTTGCTGGGAACAGACGCGAGGGCTATTTGCACTGTATATGGCAATTGGAGCGCAATAGTGACTCTACTTACCAGAAAACAACTCTTGCTCGTAGGACCAGAAACTGCATGTGATTCAACTCCATTTCTGACTGGGAAACAAACACTAGCTCGCCTTAGAAAAAACACACTCTGCTTTTGAGATAAGAGCACTCTTCTACTCTACTGTGTTTCCAATAGGGCCAGAACAGTGAGCTTGCTCAGAACAAAAGAACTCTGCTTCCTACACACACAGGCCATATCTAGTTCAACTCTGCTTAGGAAACTGACAAGAACAGTAGACTCTCTTCAGTCCAGTACACTGTATTTGCTGGGAGCAGACGCAAGTGCTATTTGTACTGTGTATGGCAATGTGAGTGCAATAGTGAGTCTCCTACCAGAAAACAACTCTTGCTCGTAGGACCAAAAACTGCATGTGATTCAACTCCATTTCTGACTGGGAAACAAACGATAGCTCGCCTTACGAGAAACACACTCTGCTTTTGAGAAAAGAGCACTCTTCTACTCTACTGTGTTTCCTATAGGGCCATAAGAGGGAGCTTGCTCAGAACAAATGAACTGTGCTTCCTACACACACGGGCCATATCTAGTTCAACTCTGCTTAGGAAACTGACAAGAACAGTAGCTTCTCTTCACTCCAGTACACTGTACTTGCTGGGAACAGACGCGAGTGCTATTTGCACTGTGTATGGGAAAGGGAGCACAATAGTGACTCTCCTACCAAAAAACAACTCTTGCTCGTAGGACCAAAACCTGCATGTGATTCAACTCCATTTCTGACTGGGAAACAAACACTAGCTCGCCTTAGAAGAAACACACTCTGCTTTTGAGAAAAGACCACACTTCTACTCTACTGTGTTTCCTATAGGACCAGAACAGTGAGCTTGCTCAGAACAAAAGAACTGTGCTTCCTACACACACGAGCCATATCTAGTTTAACTCTGCTTAGGAAACTGACAAGAACAGTAGCTTCTCTTCAGTCCAGTACACTGTACTTGCTGGCAACAGACGTGAGTGCTATTTGCACTGTGTATGTCAAAGGGAGCACAATAGTGACCCTCCTTACCAGAAAACAACTCTTGCTCGTAGGACCAAAAACTGCATGTGTTTCAACTCCATTTCTGACTGGGAAACAAACACTAGCTCGCCTTAGAAGAAACACACTCTGCTTTTGAGAAAAGACCACTCTTCTACTCTACTGTGTTTCCTATAGGGCCAGAACAGTGAGCTTGCTCAGAACAAAAGAACTGTGCTTCCTACACACACGGGCCATATCTAGTTCAACTCTGCTTAGGAAACTGACAAGAACAGTAGCTTCTCTTCAGTCCAGTACACTGTACATGCTGGGAACAGACGCGAGTGCTCTTTGCACTGTGTATGGCAATGGGAGCGCAATAGTCAATCTCCTTACCAGAAAACAACTCTTGCTCATAGGACCAGAAACTGCATGTGATTCAACTCCATTTGTGACTGGGAAAAAACACTAGCTCGCCTTACGAGAAACACACTCTTCTTTTGAGAAAAGGGAACTCTTCTACTCTACTGTGTTTCCCATAGGGCCAGAACAGTGAGCTTGCTCAGAACAAAAGAACTGGGCTTCCTACACACACGGGCCATATCTAGTTCAACTATGCTTAGGAAACTGACAAGAACAATAGCTTCTTCAGTCCAGTACACTGTACTTGCTGGGAACAGACGCGAGTGCTATTTGCCGTGTATGGCAATGGGAGCACAATAGTGACTCTCCTTCCCAGAAAACAAGTCTTGCTCATAGGACCAAAAACTGCATGTGATTCAACTCCATTTCTGACTGGGAAACAAACACTAGCTCACCTTGGAAGAAACACACTCTGCTTTTGACAAAAGAGCACTCTTCTACTCTACTGTGTTTCCCTTTGGGCCAGAACAGTGAGCTTGCTCAGAACAAAAGAACTGTGCTTCCTACACACACGGGCCATATCTAGTTCAACTCTGCTTAGGAAACTGACAAGTACAGTAGCTTCTCTTCAGTCCAGTACACTGTACTTACTGGGAACAGACGCCAGTGCTATTTGCACTGTGTATGGCAATGGGAGCACAATAGTGACTCTCCTTACCAGAAAACAACTCTTGCTCGTAGGACCAGAAACTGCAAGTGATTCAACTCCATTTCTGACTGGCAAACAAACACTAACTCGCCTTACGAGAAACACACTCTGCTTTTGAGAAAAGAGCACTATTCTACTCTACTGTTTTTCCTATAGGGCCAGAACAGTGAGCTTCCTCAGAACAAAAGAACTGTGCTTCCTACATACACGGGCCATATCTAGTTCAACTCTCCTTAGGAAACTGACAAGAACAGTAGCTTCTCTTCAGTTCAGTACACTGTACTTGCTGGGAACAGACGCGAGTGCTATTTGCACTGTGTATGGCAATGGGAGAACAATAGTGACTCTCCTTACCAGAAAACAACTCTTGCTGGTAGGTCCAAAAACTGCATGTGATTCAACTCCATTTCTGACTAGGAAAGAAACACTAGCTCGCCTTAGAAGAAACACACTCTGCTTTTGAGAAAAGACCACTCTTCTACTCTACTGTGTTTCCTATTGGGCCAGAACAGTGAGCTTGCTCAGAACAAAAGAACTCTGCTTCCTACACACACGGGCCATATCTAGTTCAACTCTGCTTAGGAAACTGACAAGAACAGTACCCTCTCTTCAGTCCAGTACACTGTAGTTGCTGGGAACAGACGCGAGGGCTATTTGCACTGTATATGGCAATTGGAGCGCAATAGTGACTCTACTTACCAGAAAACAACTCTTGCTCGTAGGACCAGAAACTGCATGTGATTCAACTCCATTTCTGACTGGGAAACAAACACTAGCTCGCCTTAGAAAAAACACACTCTGCTTTTGAGATAAGAGCACTCTTCTACTCTATTGTGTTTCCAATAGGGCCAGAACAGTGAGCTTGCTCAGAACAAAAGAACTCTGCTTCCTACACACACAGGCCATATCTAGTTCAACTCTGCTTAGGAAACTGACAAGAACAGTAGATTCTCTTCAGTCCAGTACACTGTATTTGCTGGGAGCAGAACCAAGTGCTATTTGTACTGTGTATGGCAATGTGAGTGCAATAGTGAGTCTCCTACCAGAAAACAACTCTTGCTCGTAGGACCAAAAACTGCATGTGATTCAACTCCATTTCTGACTGGGAAACAAACACTAGCTCGCCTTAGAAGAAACACACTCTGCTTTTGAGAAAAGAGCACTCTTCTACTCTACTGTGTTTCCTATAGGGCCAGAACAGTGAGCTTGCTCAGAACTAAAGAACTGTGCTTCCTACACACACGGGCCATATATAGTTCAACTCTGCTTAGGAAACTGACAAGAACAGTAGCTTCTCTTCACTCCAGCACACTGTACTGGCTGGGAACACACGCGAGTGCTATTTGCACTGTGTATGGCAATGGGAGCTCAATAGTGACTCTCCTTACCAGAAAACAACTCTTGCTCGTAGGACCAAAAACTGCATGTGATTCAACTCCATTTCTGACTGGTAAACAAACACTAGCTAGCCTTAGAAGAAACACACTCTGCTTTTGAGAAAAGACCACTCTTCTACTCTACTGTGTTTCCTATAGGGCCAGAACAGTGAGCTTGCTCAGAACAAAAGAACTGTGCTTCCTACACACACGGGCCATATCTAGTTCAACTCTGCTTAGGAAACTGACAAGAACAGTAGCTTCTCTTCAGTCCAGTACACTGTACATGCTAGGAACAGACGCGAGTGCTATTTGCACTGTGTATGGCAATGGGAGCGCAATAGTGACTCTCCTTACCAGAAAACAACTCTTGCTCGTAGGACCAAAAACTGCATGTGATTCAACTCCATTTCTGACTGGGAAAAAACACTAGCTCGCCTTACGAGAAACACACTCTGCTTTTGAGAAAAGGGAACTCATCTACTCTACTGTGTTTCCCATAGGGCCAGAACAGTGAGCTTGCTCAGAACAAAAGAACTGTGCTTCCTACACACACGGGCCATATCTAGTTCAACTATGCTTAGGAAACTGACAAGAACAATAGCTTCTTCAGTCCAGTACACTGTACTTGCTGGGAACAGACGCGAGTGCTATTTGCCTTGTGTATGGCAATGGGAGCACAATAGTGACTCTCCTTCCCAGAAAACAAGTCTTGCTCATAGGACCAAAAACTGCATGTGATTCAACTCCATTTCTGACTGGGAAACAAACACTAGCTCGCCTTTGAAGAAACACACTCTGCTTTTGACAAAAGAGCACTCTTCTACTCTACTGTGTTTCCCTTTGGGCCAGAACAGTGAGCTTGCTCAGAACAAAAGAACTGTGCTTCCTACAAACACGGGCCATATCTAGTTCAACTCTGCTTAGGAAACTGACAAGAACAGTAGATTCTCTTCAGTCCAGTACACTGTACTTGCTGGAAACAGACGCAAGTGATATTTGTACTGTGTATGGCAATGGGAGCGCAATAGTGACTCTCCTTACCATAAAACAACTCTTGCTCGTAGGACCAGAAATTGCATGTGATTCAACTCCATTTCTGACTGGTAAACAAACACTAGCTCGCCTTACGAGAAACACACTCTGCTTTTGAGAAAAGAGCACTCTTCTACTCTACTGTGTTTCCTATAGGGCCAGAACAGTGAGCTTGCTCAGAACAAAAGAACTGTGCTTCCTACACACACGGGCCATATCTAGTTCAACTCTGCTTAGGAAACTGACAAGAACAGTAGCTTCTCTTCACTCCAGTAAACTGTACTGGCTGGGAACACACGCGAGTGCTATTTGCACTGTGTATTGCAATGGGAGCTCAATAGTGACTCTCCTTACCAGAAAACAACTCTTGCTCGTAGGACCAAAAACTGCATGTGATTCAACTCCATTTCTGACTGGGAAACAAACACTAGCTCGCCTTACAAGAAACACACTCTGCTTTTGAGAAAAGACCACTCATCTACTCTACTGTGTTTCCTATAGGGCCAGAACAGTTAGCTGGTTCAGAACAAAAGAACTGTGCTTCCTACACTCATGGGCCATAATTAGTTCAACTCTGTTTAGGAAACTGACAAGAACAGTAGCTTCTCTTCAGTCCAGTAAACTGTACATCCTGGAACAGACGCGAGTGCTATTTGCACTGTGTATGGCAATGGGAGCACAATAGTGACTCTCCTTACCAGAAAACAACTCTTGCTCGTAGGACCAGAAAAAGCATGTGATTCAACTCCATTTCTCACTGGGAAACAAACATTAGCTCACCTTACGAGAAACACACTCTGCTTTTGAGAAAAGACCACTCTTCTACTCTACTGTGATTCCTATAGGGCCAGAACAGTGAGCTTGCTAAGAACAAAAGAACTGTGCTTCCTACACACACGGGCCATATCTAGTTCAACTCTGCTTAGGAAACTGACAAGAACAGTTGCTTCTCTTCAATCCAGTACACTGTACTTGCTGGGAACAGACGCGAGTGCTATTTGCACTGTGTATGGCAATGGGAGCTCAATATTGACTCTCCTTACCAGAAAACAACTCTTGCTCGTAGGACCAGAAACTGCATGTGATTCAACTCCATTTCTGACTGGGAAACAAACACTAGCTCGCCTTACGAGAAACACACTCTGCTTTTGAGAAAAGAGCACTCTTCTACTCTACTTTGTTTCCCTTTGGGCCAGAACAGTGAGCTTGCTCAGAACAAAAGAACTGTGCTTCCTACACACACGGGCCATATCTAGTTCAACTCTGCTTAGGAAACTGACAAGAACAGTTGTTTCTCTTCAGTCCAGTACACTGTACTTGCTGGGAACAGACGCGAGTGCTATTTGCACTGTGTATGGCAATGGGAGCGCAATAGTGACTCTCCTTACCAGAAAACAATTCTTGCTTGTAGGACCTGAAACTGCATGTGATTCAACTCCATTTCTGACTGGGAAACAAACACTAGCTCGCCTTAGAAGAAACACACTCTGCTTTTGAGAAAAGAGCACTAATCTACTCTACTGTTTTTCCTATAGGGCCATAACAGTGAGCTTGCTCAGAACAAATGAACTGTGCTTCCGACACACACGGGTCATATCTAGTTCAACTCTCCTTAGGAAACTGACAAGAACAGTAGCTTCTCTTCAGTCCAGTACACTGTACTTGCTGGGAACAGACGCGAGTGCTATTTGTGCTGTGTATGGCAATGGGAGCGCAATAGTGACTCTCCTTACCAGAAAACAACTCTTGCTCATAGGACCAGAAACTGCATGTGATTCAACTCCATTTCTGACTGGGAAAGAAACACTAGCTCGCCTTAGAAGAAACGCACTCTGCTTTTGACAAAAGAGCACTCTTCTACTCTACTGTGTTTCCTATTGGGCCAGAACAGTGAGCTTGCTCAGAACAAAAGAACTCTGCTTCCTACACACACGGGCCATCTCTAGTTCAACTCTGCTTAGGAAACTGACAAGAACAGTAGCTTCTCTTCGGTCAGGACACTGTACATGCTGGGAACAGACACGAGTGCTATTTGCACTGTATATGGCAATGGGAGCACAATAGTGACTCTCCTTACCAGAAAACAACTCTTGCTCGTAGGACCAGAAACTGCATGTGATTCAACTCCATTTCTGACTGGGAAACAAACAGTAGCTCGTCTTAGAAGAAACACACTCTGCTTTTGAGAAAAGACCACTCGTCTACTGTACTGTGTTTCCTATAGGGCCAGAACAGTGAGCTTGCTCAGAACAAAAGAACTGTGCTTCCTACACACACGGGCCATATCTAGTTCAACTCTGCTTAGGAAACTGACAAGAACAGTAACTTCTCTTCGGTCCAGTACACTGTAGTTGCTGGGAACAGACGCGAGTGCTATTTGCGATGTATATGGCAATGGGAGCACAATAGTGACTCTCCTTACCAGAAAAAAACTCTTGCTAGTAGGACCAAAAACTGCATGTGATTCAACTCCATTTCTGACTGGGAAACAAACACTAGCTCGCCTTGGAAGAAACACACTCTGCTTTTGACAAAAGAGCACTATTCTACTCTACTGTGTTTCCTATAGGGCCAGAACAGTGAGCTTGCTCAGAACAAAAGAACTGTGCTTCCTACACACACGAGCCATATCTAGTTCAACTCTGCTTAGGAAACTGACAAGAACAGTAGGTTCTCTTCAGTCCAGTACACTGTACTTGCTGGCAACAGACGTGAGTGCTATTTGCACTGTGTATGGCAAAGGGAGCACAATAGTGACCCTCCTTACCAGAAAACAACTCTTGCTCGTAGGACCAAAAACTGCATGTGTTTCAACTCCATTTCTGACTGGGAAACAAACACTAGCTCGCCTTAGAAGAAACACACTCTGCTTTTGAGAAAAGACCACTCTTCTACTCTACTGTGTTTCCTATAGGGCCAGAACAGTGAGCTTGCTCAGAACAAAAGAACTGTGCTTCCTACACACACGGGCCATATCTAGTTCAACTCTGCTTAGGAAACTGACAAGAACAGTAGCTTCTCTTCAGTCCAGTACACTGTACATGCTGGGAACAGACGCGAGTGCTATTTGCACTGTGTATGGCAATGGGAGCGCAATAGTCAATCTCCTTACCAGAAAACAACTCTTGCTCGTAGGACCAGAAACTGCATGTGATTCAACTCCATTTGTGACTGGGAAAAAACACTAGCTCGCCTTACGAGAAACACACTCTTCTTTTGAGAAAAGGGAACTCTTCTACTCTACTGTGTTTCCCATAGGGCCAGAACAGTGAGCTTGCTCAGAACAAAAGAACTGGGCTTCCTACACACACGGGCCATATCTAGTTCAACTATGCTTAGGAAACTGACAAGAACAATAGCTTCTTCAGTCCAGTACACTGTACTTGCTGGGAACAGACGCGAGTGCTATTTGCCGTGTATGGCAATGGGAGCACAATAGTGACTCTCCTTCCCAGAAAACAAGTCTTGCTCATAGGACCAAAAACTGCATGTGATTCAACTCCATTTCTGACTGGGAAACAAACACTAGCTCGCCTTGGAAGAAACACACTCTGCTTTTGACAAAAGAGCACTCTTCTACTCTACTGTGTTTCCCTTTGGGCCAGAACAGTGAGCTTGCTCAGAAGAAAAGAACTGTGCTTCCTACACACATGGGCCATATCTAGTTCAACTCTGCTTAGGAAACTGACAAGAACAGTAGCTTCTCTTCAGTCCAGTACACTGTAGTTGCTGGGAACAGACGCGAGTGCTATTAGCACTGTGTATGGCAATGGGAGCGCAATAGTGACTCTCCTTACCAGAAAACAACCCTTGCTCGTAGGACCAGAAACTGCAAGTGATTCAACTCCATTTCTGACTGGCAAACAAACACTAACTCGCCTTACGAGAAACACACTCTGCTTTTGAGAAAAGAGCACTATTCTACTCTACTGTTTTTCCTATAGGGCCAGAACAGTGAGCTTGCTCAGAACAAAAGAACTGTGCTTCCTACATACACGGGCCATATCTAGTTCAACTCTCCTTAGGAAACTGACAAGAACAGTAGCTTCTCTTCAGTTCAGTACACTGTACTTGCTGGGAACAGACGCGAGTGCTATTTGCACTGTGTATGGCAATGGGAGAACAATAGTGACTCTCCTTACCAGAAAACAACTCTTGCTCGTAGGACCAAAAACTGCATGTGTTTCAACTCCATTTCTGACTGGGAAAGAAACACTAGCTCGCCTTAGAAGAAACACACTCTGCTTTTGAGAAAAGAACACTCTTCTACTCTACTGTGTTTCCTATTGGGCCAGAACAGTGAGCTTGCTCAGAACAAAAGAACTCTGCTTCCTACACACACGGGCCATCTCTAGTTCAACTCTGCTTAGGAAACTGACAAGAACAGTAGCTTCTCTTCGGTCAGGACACTGTACATGCTGGGAACAGACGCGAGTGCTATTTGTACTGTATATGGCAATGGGAGCGCAATAGTGACTCTCCTTACCAGAAAACAACTCTTGCTCATAGGACCAAAAACTGCATGTGATTCAACTCCATTTCTGACTGGGAAACAAACACTAGCTCGCCTTAGAAGAAACACACTCTGCTTTTGAGAAAAGAGCACTCTTCTACTCTACAGTGTTTCCTATAGGGCCAGAACAGTGAGCTTGCTCAGAACTAAAGAACTCTGCTTCCTACACACACGGGCCATATATAGTTCAACTCTGCTTAGGAAATTGACAAGAACAGTACCCTCTCTTCAGTCCAGTACACTGTAGTTGCTGGGAACAGACGCGAGTGCTATTTGCACTGTATGTGGCAATGGAAGCACAATAGTGACTTTCCTTACCAGAAAACAACTCTTGCTCGTAGGACCAGAAACTACATGTGATTCAACTCCATTTCTGACTGGGAAACAAACACTAGCTCGTCTTAGAAGAAACACACTCTGCTTTTGAGAAAAGAGCACTCTTCTACTCTACTTTGTTTCCCTTTGGGCCAGAACAGTGAGCTTGCTCAGAACAAAAGAACTGTGCTTCCTACACACACGGGCCATATCTAGTTCAACTATGCTTAGGAAACTGACAAGAACAGTAGCTTCTCTTCGGTCAGGACACTGTACATGCTGGGAACAGACACGAATGCTATTTGCACTGTATATGGCAATGGGAGTGCAATAGTGACTCTCCTTACCAGAAAACAACTCTTGCTCGTAGGACCAGAAACTGCATGTGATTCAACTCCACTTCTGACTGGGAAACAGACAGTAGCTCGTCTTAGAAGAAACACACTCTGCTTTTGAGAAAAGACCACTCTTCTACTGTACTGTGTTTCCTATAGGGCCAGAACAGTGAGCTTGCTCAGAACAAAAGAACTGTGCTTCCTACACACACGGGCCATATCTAGTTCAACTCTGCTTAGGAAACTGACAAGAACAGTAACTTCTCTTCGGTCCAGTACACTGTAGTTGCTGGGAACAGACGCGAGTGTTATTTGCGATGTATATGGCAATGGGAGCGCAATAGTGACTCTCCTTACCAGAAAACAACTCTTGCTCGTAGGACCAAAAACTGCATGTGATTCAACTCCATTTCTGACTGGGAAACAAACACTAGCTCGACTTAGAAGAAACACACTCTGCTTTTGAGAAAAGACCACTCTTCTACTCTACTGTTTTTCCAATAGGGCCAGAACAGTGAGCTTGCTCAGAACAAAAGAACTGTGCTTCCTACAAACACGGGCCATATCTAGTTCAACTCTGCTTAGGAAATTGACAAGAACAGTAGCTTCTCTTCAGTTCAGTACACTGTACTTGCTGGGAACAGACGCGAGTGCTATTTCCACTGAGTATGGCAATGGGAGCGCAATAATGACTCTCCTTACCAGAAAACAACTCTTGCTCATAGGACCAAAAACTGCATGTGATTCAACTCCATTTCTGACTGGGAAACAAACACTAGCTCGCCTTAGAAGAAACACACTCTGCTTTTGAGAAAAGAGCACTCTTCTACTCTACTGTGTTTCCTATAGGGCCAGAACAGTGAGCTTGCTCAGAACAAAAGAACTGTGCTTCCTACACACACGGGCCATATCTAGTTCAACTCTGCTTAGGAAACTGACAAGAACAGTAGCTTCTCTTCAGTCCAGTACACTGTACTTGCTGGGAACAGACGCCAGTGCTATTTGCACTGGGTATGGCAATGGGAGCGCAATAGTGACTCTCCTTACCAGAAAACAACTCTTGCTCATAGGACCAAAAACTGCATGTGATTCAACTCCATTTCTGACTGGGAAACAAACACTAGCTCGCCTTGGAAGAAACACACTCTGCTTTTGACAAAAGAGCACTCTTCTACTCTACTGTGTTTCCTGTAGGGCCAGAACAGTGAGCTTGCTCAGAACAAAAGAACTGGGCTTCCTACACACACGGGCCATATCTAGTTCAACTATGCTTAGGATACTGACAAGAACAATAGCTTCTCTTCAGTCCAGTACAATGTACTTGCTGGGAACAGACGCGAGTGCTATTTGCCTTGTGTATGGCAATGGGAGCACAATAGTGACTCTCCTTCCCAGAAAACAAGTCTTGCTCGTTGGACCAAAAACTGCATGTGATTCAACTCCATTTCTGAATGGGAAACAAACACTAGCTCGCCTTGGAAGAAACACACTCTGCTTTTGACAAAAGAGCACTCTTCTACTCTACTTTTTTTCCCTTTGGGCCAGAACAGTGAGCTTGCTCAGAACAAAAGAACTGTGCTTCCTACACACACGGGCCATATCTAGTTCAACTCTGCTTAGGAAACTGAAAAGAACAGTAGCTTCTCTTCAGTCCAGTACACTGTACTTGCTGGGAACAGACGCGAGTGCTATTTGCGCTGTGTATGGCAATGGGAGCGCAATAGTGACTCTCCTTACCAGAAAACAACTCTTGCTCATAGGACCAAAAACTGCATGTGATTCAACTCCATTTCTGACTGGGAAACAAACACTAGCTTGCCATAGAAGAAACACACTCTGCTTTTGAGAAAAGAGCACTCTTCTACTCTACTGTGATTCCTATAGGGCCAGAACAGTGAGTTTGCTCAGAACAAATGAACTGTGCTTCCTACACACACGGGCCATATCTAGTTCAACTCTGCTTAGGAAACTTACAAGAACAGTAGCTTCTCTTCAGTCCAGTACATGTAGTTGCTGGGAACAGACGCGAGTGCTATTTGCACTGTATATGGCAATGGGAGTGCAATAGTGACTCTCCTTACCAGAAAACAACTCTTGCTCGTAGGACCAAAAACTGCATGTGATTCAACTCCATTTCTGACTGGGAAACAAACACTAGCTCGCCTTAGAAGAAACACACTCTGCTTTTGAGAAAAGAGCACTCTTCTACTCTACTGTGTTTCCTATAGGGCCAGAACAGTGAGCTTGCTCAGAACAAAAGAACTGTGCTTCCTACACACACGGGCCATATCTAGTTCAACTCTGCTTAGGAAACTGACAAGAACAGTAGCTTCTCTTCAGTCCAGTACACTGTACATGCTGGGAACAGACGCGAGTGCTATTTGCACTGTGTATGGCAATGGGAGCACAATAGTCAATCTCCTTACCAGAAAACAACTCTTGCTCGTAGGACCAGAAAGTGCATGTGATTCAACTCCATTTGTGACTGGGAAAAAACACTAGCTCGCCTTACGAGAAACACACTCTGCTTTTGAGAAAAGGGAACTCTTCTACTCTACTGTGTTTCCCATAGGGCCAGAACAGTGAGCTTGCTCAGAACAAAAGAACTTGGCTTCCTACACACACGGGCCATATCTAGTTCAACTATGCTTAGGAAACTGACAAGAACAATAGCTTTTTCATTCCAGTATACTGTACTTGCTGGGAACAGACGCGAGTGCTATTTGCCTTGTGTATGGCAATGGGAGCACAATAGTGACTCTCCTTCCCAGAAAACAAGTCTTGCTCTTACCAAAAACTGCATGTGATTCAACTCCATTTCTGACTGGGAAACAAACACTAGCTCGCCTTGGAAGAAACACACTCTGCTTTTGACAAAAGAGCACTCTTCTACTCTACTGTGTTTCCCTTTGGGCCAGAACAGTGAGCTTGCTCAGAACAAAAGAACTGTGCTTCCTACACACACGGGCCATATCTAGTTCAACTCTGCTTAGGAAACTGACAAGAACAGTAGCTTCTCTTCAGTCCAGTACACTGTAGTTGCTGGGAACAGACGCGAGTGCTATTAGCACTGTGTATGGCAATGGGAGCGCAATAGTGACTCTCCTTAAGAGAAAACAACCCTTGCTCGTAGGACCAGAAACTGCAAGTGATTCAACTCCATTTCTGACTGGCAAACAAACACTAACTCGCCTTACGAGAAACACACTCTGCTTTTGAGAAAAGAGCACTATTCTACTCTACTGTTTTTCCTATAGGGCCAGAACAGTGAGCTTGCTCAGAACAAAAGAACTGTGCTTCCTACATACACGGGCCATATCTAGTTCAACTCTCCTTAGGAAACTGACAAGAACAGTAGCTTCTCTTCAGTTCAGTACACTGTACTTGCTGGGAACAGACGCGAGTGCTATTTGCACTGTGTATGGCAATGGGAGAACAATAGTGACTCTCCTTACCAGAAAACAACTCTTGCTGGTAGGTCCAAAAACTGCATGTGATTCAACTCCATTTCTGACTGGGAAAGAAACACTAGCTCGCCTTAGAAGAAACACACTCTGCTTTTGAGAAAAGAACACTCTTCTACTCTACTGTGTTTCCTATTGGGCCAGAACAGTGAGCTTGCTCAGAACAAAAGAACTCTGCTTCCTACACACACGGGCCATCTCTAGTTCAACTCTGCTTAGGAAACTGACAAGAACAGTAGCTTCTCTTCGGTCAGGACACTGTACATGCTGGGAACAGACGCGAGTGCTATTTGTACTGTATATGGCAATGGGAGCGCAATAGTGACTCTCCTTACCAGAAAACAACTCTTGCTCATAGGACCAAAAACTGCATGTGATTCAACTCCATTTCTGACTGGGAAACAAACACTAGCTCGCCTTAGAAGAAACACACTCTGCTTTTGAGAAAAGAGCACTCTTCTACTCTACAGTGTTTCCTATAGGGCCAGAACAGTGAGCTTGCTCAGAACTAAAGAACTCTGCTTCCTACACACACGGGCCATATATAGTTCAACTCTGCTTAGGAAATTGACAAGAACAGTACCCTCTCTTCAGTCCAGTACACTGTAGTTGCTGGGAACAGACGCGAGTGCTATTTGCACTGTATGTGGCAATGGAAGCACAATAGTGACTTTCCTTACCAGAAAACAACTCTTGCTCGTAGGACCAGAAACTACATGTGATTCAACTCCATTTCTGACTGGGAAACAAACACTAGCTCGTCTTAGAAGAAACACACTCTGCTTTTGAGAAAAGAGCACTCTTCTACTCTACTTTGTTTCCCTTTGGGCCAGAACAGTGAGCTTGCTCAGAACAAAAGAACTGTGCTTCCTACACACACGGGCCATATCTAGTTCAACTATGCTTAGGAAACTGACAAGAACAGTAGCTTCTCTTCGGTCAGGACACTGTACATGCTGGGAACAGACACGAATGCTATTTGCACTGTATATGGCAATGGGAGTGCAATAGTGACTCTCCTTACCAGAAAACAACTCTTGCTCGTAGGACCAGAAACTGCATGTGATTCAACTCCACTTCTGACTGGGAAACAGACAGTAGCTCGTCTTAGAAGAAACACACTCTGCTTTTGAGAAAAGACCACTCTTCTACTGTACTGTGTTTCCTATAGGGCCAGAACAGTGAGCTTGCTCAGAACAAAAGAACTGTGCTTCCTACACACACGGGCCATATCTAGTTCAACTCTGCTTAGGAAACTGACAAGAACAGTAACTTCTCTTCGGTCCAGTACACTGTAGTTGCTGGGAACAGACGCGAGTGTTATTTGCGATGTATATGGCAATGGGAGCGCAATAGTGACTCTCCTTACCAGAAAACAACTCTTGCTCGTAGGACCAAAAACTGCATGTGATTCAACTCCATTTCTGACTGGGAAACAAACACTAGCTCGACTTAGAAGAAACACACTCTGCTTTTGAGAAAAGACCACTCTTCTACTCTACTGTTTTTCCAATAGGGCCAGAACAGTGAGCTTGCTCAGAACAAAAGAACTGTGCTTCCTACAAACACGGGCCATATCTAGTTCAACTCTGCTTAGGAAATTGACAAGAACAGTTCAGTACACTGTACTTGCTGGGAACAGACGCGAGTGCTATTTCCACTGAGTATGGCAATGGGAGCGCAATAATGACTCTCCTTACCAGAAAACAACTCTTGCTCATAGGACCAAAAACTGCATGTGATTCAACTCCATTTCTGACTGGGAAACAAACACTAGCTCGCCTTAGAAGAAACACACTCTGCTTTTGAGAAAAGAGCACTCTTCTACTCTACTGTGTTTCCTATAGGGCCAGAACAGTGAGCTTGCTCAGAACAAAAGAACTGTGCTTCCTACACACACGGGCCATATCTAGTTCAACTCTGCTTAGGAAACTGACAAGAACAGTAGCTTCTCTTCAGTCCAGTACACTGTACTTGCTGGGAACAGACGCCAGTGCTATTTGCACTGGGTATGGCAATGGGAGCGCAATAGTGACTCTCCTTACCAGAAAACAACTCTTGCTCATAGGACCAAAAACTGCATGTGATTCAACTCCATTTCTGACTGGGAAACAAACACTAGCTCGCCTTGGAAGAAACACACTCTGCTTTTGACAAAAGAGCACTCTTCTACTCTACTGTGTTTCCTGTAGGGCCAGAACAGTGAGCTTGCTCAGAACAAAAGAACTGGGCTTCCTGCACACACGGGCCATATCTAGTTCAACTATGCTTAGGATACTGACAAGAACAATAGCTTCTCTTCAGTCCAGTACAATGTACTTGCTGGGAACAGACGCGAGTGCTATTTGCCTTGTGTATGGCAATGGGAGCACAATAGTGACTCTCCTTCCCAGAAAACAAGTCTTGCTCGTTGGACCAAAAACTGCATGTGATTCAACTCCATTTCTGAATGGAAAACAAACACTAGCTCGCCTTGGAAGAAACACACTCTGCTTTTGACAAAAGAGCACTCTTCTACTCTACTTTTTTTCCCTTTGGGCCAGAACAGTGAGCTTGCTCAGAACAAAAGAACTGTGCTTCCTACACACACGGGCCATATCTAGTTCAACTCTGCTTAGGAAACTGAAAAGAACAGTAGCTTCTCTTCAGTCCAGTACACTGTACTTGCTGGGAACAGACGCGAGTGCTATTTGCGCTGTGTATGGCAATGGGAGCGCAATAGTGACTCTCCTTACCAGAAAACAACTCTTGCTCATAGGACCAAAAACTGCATGTGATTCAACTCCATTTCTGACTGGGAAACAAACACTAGCTTGCCATAGAAGAAACACACTCTGCTTTTGAGAAAAGAGCACTCTTCTACTCTACTGTGATTCCTATAGGGCCAGAACAGTGAGTTTGCTCAGAACAAATGAACTGTGCTTCCTACACACACGGGCCATATCTAGTTCAACTCTGCTTAGGAAACTTACAAGAACAGTAGCTTCTCTTCAGTCCAGTACATGTAGTTGCTGGGAACAGACGCGAGTGCTATTTGCACTGTATATGGCAATGGGAGTGCAATAGTGACTCTCCTTACCAGAAAACAACTCTTGCTCGTAGGACCAAAAACTGCATGTGATTCAACTCCATTTCTGACTGGGAAACAAACACTAGCTCGCCTTAGAAGAAACACACTCTGCTTTTGAGAAAAGAGCACTCTTCTACTCTACTGTGTTTCCTATAGGGCCAGAACAGTGAGCTTGCTCAGAACAAAAGAACTGTGCTTCCTACACACACGGGCCATATCTAGTTCAACTCTGCTTAGGAAACTGACAAGAACAGTAGCTTCTCTTCAGTCCAGTACACTGTACATGCTGGGAACAGACGCGAGTGCTATTTGCACTGTGTATGGCAATGGGAGCGCAATAGTCAATCTCCTTACCAGAAAACAACTCTTGCTCGTAGGACCAGAAAGTGCATGTGATTCAACTCCATTTGTGACTGGGAAAAAACACTAGCTCGCCTTACGAGAAACACACTCTGCTTTTGAGAAAAGGGAACTCTTCTACTCTACTGTGTTTCCCATAGGGCCAGAACAGTGAGCTTGCTCAGAACAAAAGAACTTGGCTTCCTACACACACGGGCCATATCTAGTTCAACTATGCTTAGGAAACTGACAAGAACAATAGCTTTTTCATTCCAGTATACTGTACTTGCTGGGAACAGACGCGAGTGCTATTTGCCTTGTGTATGGCAATGGGAGCACAATAGTGACTCTCCTTCCCAGAAAACAAGTCTTGCTCTTACCAAAAACTGCATGTGATTCAACTCCATTTCTGACTGGGAAACAAACACTAGCTCGCCTTGGAAGAAACACACTCTGCTTTTGACAAAAGAGCACTCTTCTACTCTACTGTGTTTCCCTTTGGGCCAGAACAGTGAGCTTGCTCAGAACAAAAGAACTGTGCTTCCTACACACACGGGCCATATCTAGTTCAACTCTGCTTAGGAAACTGACAAGAACAGTAGCTTCTCTTCAGTCCAGTACACTGTACTTGCTGGGAACAGACGCCAGTGCTATTTGCACTGGGTATGGCAATGGGAGCGCAATAGTGACTCTCCTTACCAGAAAACAACTCTTGCTCATAGGACCAAAAACTGCATGTGTTTCAACTCCATTTCTGACTGGGAAACAAACACTAGCTCGCCTTGGAAGAAACACACTCTGCTTTTGACAAAAGAGCACTCTTCTACTCTACTGTGTTTCCTGTAGGGCCAGAACAGAGAGCTTGCTCAGAACAAAAGAACTGGGCTTTCTACACACACGGGCCATATCTAGTTCAACTATGCTTAGGAAACTGACAAGAACAATAGCTTCTCTTCAGTCCAGTACACTGTACTTGCTGGGAACAGACGCGAGTGCTATTTGCCTTGTGTATGGCAATGGGAGCACAATAGTGACTCTCCTTCCCAGAAAACAAGTCTTGCTCGTTGGACCAAAAACTGCATGTGATTCAACTCCATTTCTGAATGGGAAACAAACACTAGCTCGACTTGGAAGAAACACACTCTGCTTTTGACAAAAGAGCACTCTTCTACTCTACTGTGTTTACCTTTGGGCCAGAACAGTGAGCTTGCTCAGAACAAAAAAACTGTGCTTCCTACACACACGGGTCATATCTAGTTCAACTCTGCTTAGGAAACTGAAAAGAACAGTAGCTTCTCTTCAGTCCAGTACACTGTACTTGCTGGGAACAGACGCGATTGCTATTTGCGCTGTGTATGGCAATGGGAGCGCAATAGTGACTCTCCTTACCAGAAAACAACTCTTGCTCATAGGACCAGAAACTGCATGTGATTCAACTCCATTTCTGACTGGGAAAGAAACACTAGCTCGCCTTAGAAGAAACACACTCTGCTTTTGACAAAAGAGCACTCTTCTACTCTACTGTGTTTCCTATTGGGCCAGAAGAGTGAGCTTGCTCAGAACAAAAGAACTCTGCTTCCTACACACACGGGCCATCTCTAGTTCAACTCTGCTTAGGAAAATGACAAGAACAGTAGCTTCTCTTCGGTCAGGACACTGTACATGCTGGGAACAGACACGAGTGCTATTTGCACTGTATATGGCAATGGGAGCGCAATAGTGACTCTCCTTACCAGAAAACAACTCTTGCTCGTAGGACCAGAAACTGCATGTGATTCAACTCCATTTCTGACTGGGAAACAAACAGTAGCTCATCTTAGAAGAAACACACTCTGCTTTTGAGAAAAAACCACTCTTCTACTGTACTGTGTTTCCTATAGGGCCAGAACAGTGAGCTTGCTCAGAACAAAAGAACTGTGCTTCCTACACACACAGGCCATATCTAGTTCAACTCTGCTTAGGAAACTGACAAGAACAGTAACTTCTCTTCGGTCCAGTACACTGTAGTTGCTGGGAACAGACGCGAGTGCTATTTGCGATGTATATGGCAATGGGAGCGCAATAGTGACTCTCCTTACCAGAAAACAACTCTTGCTCGTAGGACCAAAAACTGCATGTGATTCAACTCCATTTCTGACTGGGAAACAAACACTAGCTCGCCTTAGAAGAAACAGACTCTGCTTTTGAGAAAAGACCACTCTTCTACTCTACTGTTTTTCCAATAGGGCCAGAACAGTGAGCTTGCTCAGAACAAAAGAACTGTGCTTCCTACAAACACGGGCCATATCTAGTTCAACTCTGCTTAGGAAACTGACAAGAACAGTAGCTTCTCTTCAGTTCAGTACACTGTACTTGCTGGGAACAGACGCGAGTGCTATTTCCAGTGAGTATGGCAATTGGAGCGCAATAATGACTCTCCTTAACAGAAAACAACTCTTGCTCGTAGGACCAAAAACTGCATGTGATTCAACTCCATTTCTGACTGGGAAACAAACACTAGCTCACCTTAGAAGAAACACACTCTGCTTTTGAGAAAAGAGCACTCTTCTACTCTACTGTGTTTCCTATAGGGCCAGAACAGTGAGCATGCTCAGAACAAAAGAACTGTGCTTCCTACACACACGGGCCATATCTAGTTCAACTCTGCTTAGGAAACTGACAAGAACAGTAGCTTCTCTTCAGTCCAGTACACTGTACTTGCTGGGAACAGACACGAGTGCTATTTGCACTGGGTATGGCAATGGGAGCACAATAGTGACTCTCCTTACCAGAAAAAAACTCTTGCTCATAGGACCAAAAACTGCATGTTATTCAACTCCATTTCTGACTGGGAAACAAACACTAGCTCGCCTTGGAAGAAACACACTCTGCTTTTGACAAAAGAGCACTCTTCTACTCTACTGTGTTTCCTGTAGGGCCAGAACAGTGAGCTTGCTCAGAACAAAAGAACTGGGCTTCCTACACACACGGGCCATATCTAGTTCAACTATGCTTAGGAAACTGACAAGAACAATAGCTTCTCTTCAGTCCAGTACACTGTACTTGCTGGGAACAGACGCGAGTGCTATTTGCCTTGTGTATGGCAATGGGAGCACAATAGTGACTCTCCTTCCCAGAAAACAAGTCTTGCTCGTTGGACCAAAAACTGCATGTGATTCAACTCCATTTCTGAATGGGAAACAAACACTAGCTCGACTTGGAAGAAACACACTCTGCTTTTGACAAAAGAGCACTCTTCTACTCTACTGTGTTTCCCTTTGGGCCAGAACAGTGAGCTATCTCAGAACAAAAGAACTGTGCTTCCTACACACACGGGCCATATCTAGTTCAACTCTGCTTAGGAAACTGAAAAGAACAGTAGCTTCTCTTCAGTCCAGTACACTGTACTTGCTGGCAACAGACGCGAGTGCTATTTGCGCTGTGTATGGCAATGGGAGCGCAATAGTGACTCTCCTTACCAGAAAACAACTCTTGCTCATAGGACCAGAAACTGCATGTGATTCAACTCCATTTCTGACTGGGAAAGAAACACTAGCTCGCCTTAGAAGAAACACACTCTGCTTTTGACAAAAGAGCACTCTTCTACTCTACTGTGTTTCCTATTGGGCCAGAACAGTGAGCTTGCTCAGAACAAAAGAACTCTGCTTCCTACACACACGGGCCATCTCTAGTTCAACTCTGCTTAGGAAACTGACAAGAACAGTAGCTTCTCTTCGGTCAGGACACTGTACATGCTGGGAACAGACACGAATGCTATTTGCACTGTATATGGCAATGGGAGTGCAATAGTGACTCTCCTTACCAGAAAACAACTCTTGCTCGTAGGACCAGAAACTGCATGTGATTCAACTCCACTTCTGACTGGGAAACAGACAGTAGCTCGTCTTAGAAGAAACACACTCTGCTTTTGAGAAAAGACCACTCTTCTACTGTACTGTGTTTCCTATAGGGCCAGAACAGTGAGCTTGCTCAGAACAAAAGAACTGTGCTTCCTACACACACGGGCCATATCTAGTTCAACTCTGCTTAGGAAACTGACAAGAACAGTAACTTCTCTTCGGTCCAGTACACTGTAGTTGCTGGGAACAGACGCGAGTGCTATTTGCGATGTATATGGCAATGGGAGCGCAATAGTGACTCTCCTTACCAGAAAACAACTCTTGCTCGTAGGACCAAAAACTGCATGTGATTCAACTCCATTTCTGACTGGGAAACAAACACTAGCTCGACTTAGAAGAAACACACTGTGCTTTTGAGAAAAGACCACTCTTCTACTCTACTGTTTTTCCAATAGGGCCAGAACAGTGAGCTTGCTCAGAACAAAAGAACTGTGCTTCCTACAAACACGGGCCATATCTAGTTCAACTCTGCTTAGGAAACTGACAAGAACAGTAGCTTCTCTTCAGTCCAGTACACTGTACTTGCTGGGAACAGACGCGAGTGCTATTTCCACTGAGTATGGCAATGGGAGAGCAATAATGACTCTCCTTACCAGAAAACAACTCTTGCTCATAGGACCAAAAACTGCATGTGATTCAACTCCATTTCTGACTGGGAAACAAACACTAGCTCGCCTTAGAAGAAACACACTCTGCTTTTGAGAAAAGAGCACTCTTCTACTCTACTGTGTTTCCTATAGGGCCAGAACAGTGAGCTTGCTCAGAACAAAAGAACTGTGCTTCCTACACACACGGGCCCTATCTAGTTCAACTCTGCTTAGGAAACTGACAAGAACAGTAGCTTCTCTTCAGTCCAGTACACTGTACTTGCTGGGAACAGACGCCAGTGCTATTTGCACTGGGTATGGCAATGGGAGCGCAATAGTGACTCTCCTTACCAGAAAACAACTCTTGCTCATAGGACCAAAAACTGCATGTGATTCAACTCCATTTCTGACTGGGAAACAAACACTAGCTCGCCTTGGAAGAAACACACTCTGCTTTTGACAAAAGAGCACTCTTCTACTCTACTGTGTTTCCTGTAGGGCCAGAACAGTGAGCTTGCTCAGAACAAAAGAACTGGGCTTCCTACACACACGGGCCATATCTAGTTCAACTATGCTTAGGAAACTGACAAGAACAATAGCTTCTCTTCAGTCCAGTACAATGTACTTGCTGGGAACAGACGCGAGTGCTATTTGCCTTGTGTATGGCAATGGGAGGACAATAGTGACTCTCCTTCCCAGAAAACAAGTCTTGCTCGTTGGACCAAAAACTGCATGTGATTCAACTCCATTTCTGAATGGGAAACAAACACTAGCTCGCCTTGGAAGAAACACACTCTGCTTTTGACAAAAGAGCACTCTTCTACTCTACTTTTTTTCCCTTTGGGCCAGAACAGTGAGCTTGCTCAGAACAAAAGAACTGTGCTTCCTACACACACGGGCCATATCTAGTTCAACTCTGCTTAGGAAACTGAAAAGAACAGTAGCTTCTCTTCAGTCCAGTACACTGTACTTGCTGGAACAGACGCGAGTGCTATTTGCGCTGTGTATGGCAATGGGAGCGCAATAGTGACTCTCCTTACCAGAAAACAACTCTTGCTCATAGGACCAAATACTGCATGTGATTCAACTCCATTTCTGACTGGGAAACAAACACTAGCTTGCCATAGAAGAAACACACTCTGCTTTTGAGAAAAGAGCACTCTTCTACTCTACTGTGTTTCCTATAGGGCCAGAACAGTGAGTTTGCTCAGAACAAATGAACTGTGCTTCCTACACACACGGGCCATATCTAGTTCAACTCTGCTTAGGAAACTTACAAGAACAGTAGCTTCTCTTCAGTCCAGTACATGTAGTTGCTGGGAACAGACGCGAGTGCTATTTGCACTGTGTATGGCAATGGGAGTGCAATAGTGACTCTCCTTACCAGAAAACAACTCTTGCTCGTAGGACCAAAAACTGCATGTGATTCAACTCCATTTCTGACTGGGAAACAAACCCTAGCTCGCCTTAGAAGAAACACACTCTGCTTTTGAGAAAAGAGCACTCTTCTACTCTACTGTGTTTCCTATAGGGCCAGAACAGTGAGCTTGCTCAGAACAAAAAAAACTGTGTTTCCTACACACACGGGCCATATCTAGTTCAACTCTGCTTAGGAAACTGACAAGAACAGTAGCTTCTCTTCAGTCCAGTACACTGTACATGCTGGGAACAGACGCGAGTGCTATTTGCACTGTGTATGGCAATGGGAGCGCAATAGTCAATCTCCTTACCAGAAAACAACTCTTGCTCGTAGGACCAGAAAGTGCATGTGATTCAACTCCATTTGTGACTGGGAAAAAACACTAGCTCGCCTTAGAAGAAACACACTCTGCTTTTGAGAAAAGGGAACTCTTCTACTCTACTGTGTTTCCCATAGGGCCAGAACAGTGAGCTTGCTCAGAACAAAAGAACTGGGCTTCCTACACACACGGGCCATATCTAGTTCAACTATGCTTAGGAAACTGACAAGAACAATAGCTTTTTCATTCCAGTACACCTTACTTGCTGGGAACAGACGCGAGTGCTATTTGCCTTGTGTATGGCAATGGGAGCACAATAGTGACTCTCCTTCCCAGAAAACAAGTCTTGCTCATAGGACCAAAAACTGCATGTGATTCAACTCCATTTCTGACTGGGAAACAAACACTAGCTCGCCTTGGAAGAAACACACTCTGCTTTTGACAAAAGAGCACTCTTCTACTCTACTGTGTTTCCCTTTGGGCCAGAACAGTGAGCTTGCTCAGAACAAAAGAACTGTGCTTCCTAAACACACGGGCCATATCTACTTCAACTCTGCTTAGGAAACTGACAAGAACAGTAGCTTCTCTTTAGTCCAGTACACTGTAGTTGCTGGGAACAGACGCGAGTGGTATTTGCACTGTGTATGGCAATGGGAGCGCAATAGTGACTCTCCTTACCAGAAAACAACTCTTGCTCGTAGGACCAGAAACTGCAAGTGATTCAACTCCATTTCTGACTGGCAAACAAACACTAGCTCGCCTTAGAAGAAACACACTCTGCTTTTGAGAAAAGAGCACTCTTCTACTCTACTGTGTTTCCTATAGGGCCAGAACAGTGAGCTTGCTCAGAACAAAAGAACTGTGCTTCCTACACACACAGGCCATATCTAGTTCAACTCTGCTTAGGAAACTGACAAGAACAGTAGCTTCTCTTCAGTCCAGTACACTGTACTTGCTGCGAACAGACGCGAGTGCTATTTGCACTATTTATGGCAATGGGAGCGCAATAGTGACTCTCCTTACCAGAAAACAACTCTTGCTCATAGGACCAAAAACTGCATGTGATTCAACTCATTTCTGACTGGGAAACAAACACTAGCTCGCCTTGGAAGAAACACACTCTGCTTTTGAGAAAAGAGCACTCTTCTACTCTACTGTGTTTCCTATAGGGCCAGAACACTGAGCTTGCTCAGAACAAAAGAACTGTGCTTCCTACACACACGGGCCATATCTAGTTCAACTATGCTTAGGAAACTGACATGAACAATAGCTTCTCTTCAGTCCAGTACACTGTACTTGCTGGGAACAGACGCGAGTGCTATTTGCACTGTGTATGGCAATGCGAGTGCAATAGTGACTCTCCTTACCAGAAAACAACTCTTGTTCGTAGGACCAAAAACTGCATGTGATTCAACTCCAATTCTGACTGGGAAACAAACACTAGCTCGCCTTAGAAGAAACACACTCTGCTTTTGAAAAAGAGCACTCTTCTACTCTACTGTGTTTCCTATAGGGCCAGAACACTGAGCTTGCTCAGAACAAAAGAACTGTGCTTCCTACACAAACGGGCCATATCTAGTTCAACTCTGCTTATGAAACTGACAAGAACAGTTGCTTCTCTTCACTCCAGTACACTGTACATGCTGGGAACAGACGCGAGTGCTATTTGTACTGTATATGGCAATGGGAGCGCAATAGTGACTCTCCTTACCTGAAAACAACTCTTGCTCGTAGGACCAGAAACTGCATGTGATTCAACTCCATTTCTGACTGGGAAACAAACACTAGCTCGCCTTGGAAGAAACACACTCTGCTTTTGAGAATAGACCACACTTCTACTCTACTGTGTTTCCTATAGGGCCAGAACAGTGAGCTTGCTCAGAACAATAGAACTGTGCTTCCTACACACACGGCAATATGTAGTTCAACTCTGCTTAGGAAACTGAGAAGAACAGTACCCTCTCTTCAGTCCAGTACACTGTAGTTGCTGGGAACAGACGCGAGTGCTATTTGCACTGTATATGGCAATGGGAGCGCAAGAGTGACTCTCCTTACCAGAAAACAACTCTTGCTCGTAGGACCAGAAACTGCATGTGATTCAACTCCATTTCTGACTGAGAAACAAACACTAGCTCGCCTTAGAAGAAACACACTCTGCTTTTGAGAAAAGACCACTCTTCTACTCTACTGTGTTTCCAATAGGGCCAGAACAGTGAGCTTGCTCAGAACAAAAGAACTGTGCTTCCTACACACACGAGCCATATCTAGTTCAACTCTGCTTAGGAAACTGACAAGAACAGTACCCTCTCTTCAGTCCAGTACACTGTAGTTGCTGGGAACAGACGCGAGGGCTATTTGCACTGTATATGGCAATTGGAGCGCAATAGTGACTCTACTTACCAGAAAACAACTCTTGCTCGTAGGACCAGAAACTGCATGTGATTCAACTCCATTTCTGACTGGGAAACAAACACTAGCTCGCCTTAGAAAAAACACACTCTGCTTTTGAGATAAGAGCACTCTTCTACTCTACTGTGTTTCCAATAGGGCCAGAACAGTGAGCTTGCTCAGAACAAAAGAACTCTGCTTCCTACACACACAGGCCATATCTAGTTCAACTCTGCTTAGGAAACTGACAAGAACAGTAGCTTCTCTTCAGTCCAGTACACCGTATTTGCTGGGACCAGATGCAAGTGCTATTTGTACTGTGTATGGCAATGTGAGTGCAATAGTGACTCTCCTACCAGAAAACAACTCTTGCTCGTAGGACCAAAACCTGCATGTGATTCAACTCCAATTCTGACTGGGAAACAAACACTAGCTCGCCTTACGAGAAACACTCTCTGCTTTTGAGAAAGGACCACTCTTCTACTCTACTGTGATTCCTATAGGGCCAGAACAGTGAGCTTGCTCAGAACAAAAGAACTGTGCTTCCTACACACACGAGCCATATCTAGTTCAACTCTGCTTAGGAAACTGACAAGAACAGTAGCTTCTCTTCAGTCCAGTACACTGTGCTTGCTGAGAACAGACGCGAGTGCTATTTGCACTGTGTATGGGAAAGGGAGCACAATAGTGACCCTCCTTACCAGAAAACAACTCTTGCTGGTAGGACCAAAAACTGCATGTGTTTCAACTCCATTTCTGACTGGGAAACAAACACTAGCTCGCTTTAGAAGAAACACACTCTGCTTCTGAGAAAAGACCACTCGTCTACTCTACTGTGTTTCCTATAGGGCCAGAACAGTGAGCTTGCTCAGAACAAAAGAACTGTGCTTCTTACACACACGGGCCATATCTAGTTCAACTCTGCTTAGGAAACTGACAAGAACAGTAGCTTCTCTTCAGTCCAGTACACTGTACTTGCTGGGAACAGACGCGAGTGCTATTTGTTCTGTGTATGGCAATGGGAGCGCAATAGTGACTCTCCTACCAGAAAACAACTCTTGCTCGTAGGACCAAAACCTGCATGTGATTCAACTCCATTTCTGACTGGGAAACAAATACTAGCTCGCCTTAGAAGAAACACACTCTGCTTTTGAGAAAAGAGCACTATTCTACTCTACTGTGTTTCCTATAGGGCCAGAACAGTGAGCTTGCTCAGAACAAAAGAACTGTGCTTCCTACACACACGAGCCATATCTAGTTCAACTCTGCTTAGGAAACTGACAAGAACAGTAGCTTCTCTTCAGTCCAGTACACTGTACTTGCTGGCAACAGACGTGAGTGCTATTTGCACTGTGTATGGCAAAGGGAGCACAATAGTGACCCTCCTTACCAGAAAACAACTCTTGCTCGTAGGACCAAAAACTGCATGTGTTTCAACTCCATTTCTGACTGGGAAACAAACACTAGCTCGCCTTAGAAGAAACACACTCTGCTTTTGAGAAAAGACCACTCATCTACTCTACTATGTTTCCTATAGGGCCAGAACAGTGAGCTTGCTCAGAACAAAAGAACTGTGCTTCCTACACACACGGGCCATATCTAGTTCAACTCTGCTTAGGAAACTGACAAGAACAGTAGCTTCTCTTCAGTCCAGTACACTGTACATGCTGGGAACAGACACGAGTGCTATTTGCACTGTGTATGGCAATGGGAGCGCAATAGTCAATCTCCTTACCAGAAAACAACACTTGCTCGTAGGACCAGAAACTGCATGTGATTGAACTCCATTTGTGACTGGGAAAAAACACTAGCTCGCCTTACGAGAAACACACTCTTCTTTTGAGAAAAGGGAACTCTTCTACTCTACTGTGTTTCCCATAGGGCCAGAACAGTGAGCTTGCTCAGAACAAAAGAACTGGGCTTCCTACACACACGGGCCATATCTAGTTCAACTATGCTTAGGAAACTGACAAGAAAAATAGCTTCTTCAGTCCAGTACACTGTACTTGCTGGGAACAGACGCGAGTGCTATTTGCCGTGTATGGCAATGGGAGCACAATAGTGACTCTCCTTCCCAGAAAACAAGTCTTGCTCATAGGACCAAAAACTGCATGTGATTCAACTCCATTTCTGACTGGGAAACAAACACTAGCTCGCCTTGGAAGAAACACACTCTGCTTTTGACAAAAGAGCACTCTTCTACTCTACTGTGTTTCCCTTTGGGCCAGAACAGTGAGCTTGCTCAGAGCAAAAGAACTGTGCTTCCTACACACACGGGCCATATCTAGTTCAACTCTGCTTAGGAAACTGACAAGAACAGTAGATTCTCTTCAGTCCAGTACACTGTAGTTGCTGGGAACAGACGCGAGTGCTATTTGCACTGTGTATGGCAATGGGAGCGCAATAGTGACTCTCCTTACCAGAAAACAACTCTTGCTCGTAGGACCAGAAACTGCAAGTGATTCAACTCCATTTCTGACTGGCAAACAAACACTAACTCGCCTTACGAGAAACACACTCTGCTTTTGAGAAAAGAGCACTCTTCTACTCTACTGTGTTTCCTATAGGGCCAGAACAGTGAGCTTGCTCAGAACAAAAGAACTGTGCTTCCTACACACACGGGCCATATCTAGTTCAACTCTGCTTAGGAAACTGACAAGAACAGTAGCTTCTCTTCAGTCCAGTACACTGTACTTGCTGCGAACAGACGCGAGTGCTATTTGCACTATTTATGGCAATGGGAGCGCAATAGTGACTCTCCTTACCAGAAAACAACTCTTGCTCATAGGACCAAAAACTGCATGTGATTCAACTCATTTCTGACTGGGAAACAAACACTAGCTCGCCTTGGAAGAAACACACTCTGCTTTTGAGAAAAGAGCACTCTTCTACTCTACTGTGTTTCCTATAGGGCCAGAACACTGAGCTTGCTCAGAACAAAAGAACTGTGCTTCCTACACACACGGGCCATATCTAGTTCAACTATGCTTAGGAAACTGACAAGAACAATAGCTTCTCTTCAGTCCAGTACACTGTACTTGCTGGGAACAGACGCGAGTGCTATTTGCACTGTGTATGGCAATGGGAGCGCAATAGTGACTCTCCTTACCAGAAAACAACTCTTGCTAGTAGGACCAAAAACTGCATGTGATTCAACTCCATTTCTGACTGGGAAACAAACGCTAGCTTGCCTTAGAAGAAACACACTCTGCTTTTGAGAAAAGAGCACTCTTCTACTCTACTGTGTTTCCTATAGGGCCAGAACAGTGAGCTTGCTCAGAACAAAAGAACTGTGCTTCCTACACACACGGGCCATATCTAGTTCAACTCTGCTTAGGAAACTGACAAGAACAGTTGCTTCTCTTCAGTCCAGTACACTGTACATGCTGGGAACAGACGCGAGTGCTATTTGTACTGTGTATGGCAATGGGAGCGCAATAGTGACTCTCCTTACCAGAAAACAACTTTTGCTCGTAGGACCAAAAACTGCATGTGATTCAACTCCATTTCTGACTGGGAAACAAACACTAGCTCGCCTTGGAAGAAACACACTCTGCTTTTGAGAATAGACCACTCTTCTACTCTACTGTGTTTCCTATAGGGCCAGAACAGTGAGCTTGCTCAGAACAATAGAACTGTGCTTCCTACACACACGGGCAATATCTAGTTCAACTCTGCTTAGGAAACTGAGAAGAACAGTACCCTCTCTTCAGTCCAGTACACTGTAGTTGCTGGGAACAGACGCGAGTGCTATTTGCACTGTATATGGCAATGGGAGCGCAAGAGTGACTCTCCTTACCAGAAAACAACTCTTGCTCGTAGGACCAGAAACTGCATGTGACTCAACTCCATTTCTGACTGGGAAACAAACACTGGCTCGTCTTACATTAAACACAATCTGCTTTCGAGTAAATAGCACTCTTCTACTCTACTGTGTTTCCAATAGGGCCAGAACAGTGAGCTTGCTCAGAACAAAAGTACTGTGCTTCCTACACACACGGGCCATATCTAGTTCAACTCTGCTTAGGAAACTGACAAGAACAGTAGCTTCTCTTCAGTCCAGTACACTGTATTTGCTGTGAACAGACGCGAGTGCTATTTGCACTGTGTATGGCAAAGGGAGCACAATAGTGACCCTCCTTACCAGAAAACAACTCTTGCTCGTAGGACCAAAAACTGCATGTGTTTCAACTCCATTTCAGACTGGGAAACAAACACTAGCTCGCCTTAGAAGAAACACACTCTGCTTTTGAGAAAAGACCACTCTTCTACTCTACTGTGTTTCCAATAGGGCCAGAACAGTGAGCTTGCTCAGAACAAAAGAACTGTGCTTCCTACACACACGAGCCATATCTAGTTCAACTCTGCTTAGGAAACTGACAAGAACAGTACCCTCTCTTCAGTCCAGTACACTGTAGTTGCTGGGAACAGACGTGAGGGCTATTTGCACTGTATATGGCAATTGGAGCGCAATAGTGACTCTACTTACCAGAAAACAACTCTTGCTCGTAGGACCAGAAACTGCATGTGATTCAACTCCATTTCTGACTTGGAAACAAACACTAGCTCGCCTTAGAAGAAACACACTCTGCTTTTGAGATAAGAGCACTCTTCTACTCTACTGTGTTTCCAATAGGGCCAGAACAGTGAGCTTGCTCAGAACAAAAGAACTCTGCTTCCTACACACAAAGGCCATATCTAGTTCAACTCTGCTTAGGAAACTGACAAGAACAGTAGCTTCTCTTCAGTCCAGTACACTGTATTTGCTGGGACCAGACTCAAGTGCTATTTGTACTGTGTATGGCAATGTGAGCGCAATAGTGACTCTCCTACCAGAAAACAACTCTTGCTCGTAGGACCAAAAACTGCATGTGATTCAACTCCATTTCTGACTGGGAAACAAACGATAGCTCGCCTTACGAGAAACACACTCTGCTTTTGAGAAAAGAGCACTCTTCTACTCTACTATGTTTCCTATAGGGCCATAAGAGTGAGCTTGCTCAGAACAAATGAACTGTGCTTCCTACACACACGGGCCATATCTAGTTCAACTCTGCTTAGGAAACTGACAAGAACAGTAGCTTCTCTTCACTCCAGTACACTGTACTTGCTGGGAACAGACGCGAGTGCTATTTGTACTGTGTATGGCAATGGGAGCGCAATAGTGACTCTCCTTACGAGAAAACAACTCTTGCTCGTAGGACCAAAAACTGCATGTGATTCAACTCCAATTCTGACTGGGAAACAAACACTAGCTCGCCTTAAGAGAAACACACTCTGCTTTTGAGAAAAGACCACTCTTCTACTCTACTGTGATTCCTATAGGGCCAGAACAGTGAGCTTGCTCAGAACAAAAGAACTGTGCTTCCTACACACACGGGCCATATCTAGTTCAACTCTGCTTAGGAAACTGACAAGAACAGTAGCTTCTCTTCAGTCCAGTACACTGTACTTGCTGCGAACAAACGCGAGTGCTATTTGCACTATTTATGGCAATGGGAGCGCAATAGTGACTCTCCTTACCAGAAAACAACTCTTGCTCATAGGACCAAAAACTGCATGTGATTCAACTCATTTCTGACTGGGAAACAAACACTAGCTCGCCTTGGAAGAAACACACTCTGCTTTTGAGAAAAGAGCACTCTTCTACTCTACTGTGTTTCCTATAGGGCCAGAACACTGAGCTTGTTCAGAACAAAAGAACTGTGCTTCCTACTCACACGGGCCATATCTAGTTCAACTATGCTTAGGAAACTGACAAGAACAATAACTTCTCTTCAGTCCAGTACACTGTACTTGCTGGGAACAGACGCTAGTGCTATTTGCACTGTGTATGGCAATGGGAGCGCAATAGTGACTCTCCTTACGAGAAAACAACTCTTGTTCGTAGGACCAAAAACTGCATGTGATTCAACTCCATTTCTGACTGGGAAACAAACGCTAGCTCGCCTTAGAAGAAACACACTCTGCTTTTGAGAAAAGAGCACTCTTCTACTCTACTGTGTTTCCTATAGGGCCAGAACAGTGAGCTTGCTCAGAACAAAAGAACTGTGCTTCCTACACACACGGGCCATATCTAGTTCAACTCTGCTTAGGAAACTGACAAGAACAGTAGCTTCTCTTCAGTCCAGTACACTGTACTTGCTGGGAACAGACGCCAGTGCTATTTGCACTGTGTATGGCAATGGGAGCGCAATAGTGACTCTCCTTACCAGAAAACAACTCTTGCTCGTAGGACCAAAAACGGCATGTGATTCAACTCCATTTCTGACTGGGAAAGAAACACTAGCTCGCCTTAGAAGAAACACACTCTGCTTTTGAAAAAAGAGCACTCTTCTACTCTACTGTGTTTCCTATAGGGCCAGAACAGTGAGCTTGCTCAGAACAAAAGAACTGTGCTTCCTACACACACGGGCCATATCTAGTTCAACTCTGCTTAGGAAACTGACAAGAACAGTTGCTTCTCTTCAGTCCACTACACTGTACATGCTGGGAACAGAGGCGAGTGCTATTTGCACTGTGTATGGCAATGGGAGCGCAATAGTGACTCTCCTTACTAGAAAACAACTCTTGCTCGTAGGACCAAAAACTGCATGTGATTCAACTCCATTTCTGACTGGGAAACAAACACTAGCTCGCCTTGGAAGAAACACACTCTGCTTTTGAGAATAGACCACTCTTCTACTCTACTGTGTTTCCTATAGGGCCAGAACAGTGAGCTTGCTCAGAACAATAGAACTGTGCTTCCTACACACACGGTCCATATCTAGTTCAACTCTGCTTAAAAAACTGAGAAGAACAGTACCCTCTCTTCAGTCCAGTACACTGTAGTTGCTGGGAACAGACGCGAGTGCTATTTGCACTGTATATGGCAATGGGAGCGCAAGAGTGACTCTCCTTACCAGAAAACAACTCTTGCTCGTAGGACCAGAAACTACATGTGATTCAACTCCATTTCTGACTGGGAAACAAACACTGGCTCGTCTTACATTAAACACACTCTGCTTTCGAGTAAATAGCACTCTTCTACTCTACTGTGTTTCCAATAGGGCAAGAACAGTGAGCTTGCTCAGAACAAAAGTACTGTGCTTCCTACACACACGGGCCATATCTAGTTCAACTCTGCTTAGGAAACTGACAAGAACAGTAGCTTCTCTTCAGTCCAGTACACTGTATTTGCTGTGAACAGACGCAAGTGCTATTTGCACTGTGTATGGCAAAGGGAGCACAATAGTGACCCTTCTTACCAGAAAACAACTCTTGCTCGTAGGACCAAAAACTGCATGTGTTTCAACTCCATTTCTGACTGGGAAACAAACACTAGCTCGCCTTAGAAGAAACACACTCTGCTTTTGAGAAAAGACCACTCTTCTACTCTACTGTGTTTCCAATAGGGCCAGAACAGTGAGCTTGCTCAGAACAAAAGAACTGTGCTTCCTACACACACGAGCCATATCTAGTTCAACTCTGCTTAGGAAACTGACAAGAACAGTACCCTCTCTTCAGTCCAGTACACTGTACTTGCTGGGAACAGACACGAGGGCTATTTGCACTGTATATGGCAATTGGAGCGCAATAGTGACTCTACTTACCAGAAAACAACTCTTGCTCGTAGGACCAGAAACTGCATGTGATTCAACTCCATTTCTGACTGGGAAACAAACACTAGCTCGCCTTAGAAGAAACACACTCTGCTTTTGAGATAAGAGCACTCATCTACTCTACTGTGTTTCCAATAGGGCCAGAGAGTGAGCTTGCTCAGAACAAAAGAACTCTGCTTCCTACACACACAGGCCATATCTAGTTCAACTCTGCTTAGGAAACTGACAAGAACAGTAGCTTCTCTTCAGTCCAGTACACTGTATTTGCTGGGACCAGACGCAAGTGCTATTTATACTGTGTATGGCAATGTGAGCGCAATAGTGACTCTCCTACCAGAAAACAACTCTTGCTCTTAGGACCAAAAACTGCATGTGATTCAACTCCATTTCTGACTGGGAAACAAAGGATAGCTCGCCTTACGAGAAACACACTCTGCTTTTGAGAAAAGAGCACTCTTCTACTCTACTGTGTTTCCTATAGGGCCTTAAGAGTGAGCTGGCTCAGAACAAATGAACTGTGCTTCCTACACACACGGGCCATATCTAGTTCAACTCTGCTTAGGAAACTGACAAGAACAGTAGCTTCTCTTCACTCCAGTACACTGTACTTGCTGGGAACAGACGCGAGTGCTATTTGTACTGTGTATGGCAATGGGAGCACAATAGTGACTCTCCTTACCAGAAAACAACTCTTGCTCGTAGGACCAAAAACTGCATGTGATTCAACTCCAATTCTGACAGGGAAACAAACACTAGCTCGCCTTACGAGAAACACACTCTGCTTTTGAGAAAAGACCACTCTTCTACTCTACTGTGATTCCTATAGGGCCAGAACAGTGAGCTTGCTCAGAAGAAAAGAACTGTGCTTCCTACACACACGGGCCATATCTAGTTCAACTCTGCTTAGGAAACTGACAAGAACAGTAGATTCTCTTCAGTCCAGTACACTGTGCTTGCTGTGAACAGACGCGAGTGCTATTTGCACTGTGTATGGGAAAGGGAGCACAATAGTGACCCTCCTTACCAGAAAAAAACTCTTGCTCGTAGGACCAAAAACTGCATGTGTTTCAACCCCATTTCTGACTGGGAAACAAACACTAGCTCGCCTTAGAAGAAACACACTCTGCTTTTGAGAAAAGACCACTCGTCTACTCTACTGTGTTTCCTATAGGGCCAGAACAGTGAGCTTGCTCAGAACAAAAGAACTGTGCTTCCTACACACACGAGCCATATCTAGTTCAACTCTGCTTAGGAAACTGACAAGAACAGTAGCTTCTCTTCAGTCCAGTACACTGTACTTGCTGCGAACAGACGTGAGTGCTATTTGCACTGTGTATGGCAAAGGGAGCACAATAGTGACCCTCCTTACCAGAAAACAACTCTTGCTCGTAGGACCAAAAACTGCATGTGTTTCAACTCCATTTCTGACTGGGAAACAAACACTAGCTCGCCTTAGAAGAAACACACTCTGCTTTTGAGAAAAGACCACTCTTCTACTCTACTGTGTTTCCTATAGTGCCAGAAGAGTGAGCTTGCTCAGAACAAAAGAACTCTGCTTCCTACACACAAAGGCCATATCTAGTTCAACTCTGCTTAGGAAACTGACAAGAACAGTAGCTTCTCTTCAGTCCAGTACACTGTAGTTGCTGGGAACAGACGCGAGTGCTATTTGCACTGTATATGGCAATGGGAGCGCAAGAGTGACTCTCCTTACCAGAAAACAACTCTTGCTCGTAGGACCAGAAACTGCATGTGATTCAACTCCATTTCTGACTGGGAAACAAACACTGGCTCGTCTTACATTAAACACACTCTGCTTTCGAGTAAATAGCACTCTTCTACTCTACTGTGTTTCCAATAGGGCCAGAACAGTGAGCTTGCTCAGAACAAAAGAACTGTGCTTCCTACACACACGGGCCATATCTAGTTCAACTCTGCTTAGGAAACTGACAAGAACAGTAGCTTCTCTTCAGTCCAGTACACTGTATTTGCTGTGAACAGACGCGAGTGCTATTTGCACTGTGTATGGCAAAGGGAGCACAATAGTGACCCTCCTTACCAGAAAACAACTCTTGCTCATAGGACCAAAAACTGCATGTGTTTCAACTCCATTTCTGACTGGGAAACAAACACTAGCTCGCCTTAGAAGAAACACACTCTGCTTTTGAGAAAAGACCACTCTTCTACTCTACTGTGTTTCCAATAGGGCCAGAACAGTGAGCTTGCTCAGAACAAAAGAACTGTGCTTCCTACACACACGAGCCATATCTAGTTCAACTCTGCTTAGGAAACTGAGAAGAACAGTACCCTCTCTTCAGTCCAGTACACTGTAGTTGCTGGGAACAGACGCGAGGGCTATTTGCACTATATATGGCAATTGGAGCGCAATAGTGACTCTACTTACCAGAAAACAACTCTGCTCGTAGGACCAGAAACTGCATGTGATTCAACTCCATTTCTGACTGGGAAACAAACACTAGCTCGCCTTAGAAGAAACACACTCTGCTTTTGAGATAAGAGCACTCTTCTACTCTACAGTGTTTCCAATAGGGCCAGAACAGTGAGCTTGCTCAGAACAAAAGAACTCTGCTTCCTACACACACAGGCCATATCTAGTTCAACTCTGCTTAGGAAACTGACAAGAACAGTAGCTTCTCTTCAGTCCAGTACACTGTATTTGCTGGGACCAGACGCAAGTGCTATTTGTACTGTGTATGGCAATGTGAGTGCAATAGTGACTCTCCTACCAGAAAACAACTCTTGCTCGTAGGACCAAAAACTGCATGTGATTCAACTCCATTTCTGACTGGGAAACAAACACTAGCTAGCCTTACGAGAAACACACTCTGCTTTTCAGAAAAGAGCACTCTTCTACTCTACTGTGTTTCCTATAGGGCCATAAGAGTGAGCTTGCTCAGAACAAATGAACTGTGCTTCCTACACACACGGGCCATATCTAGTTCAACTCTGCTTAGGAAACTGACAAGAACAGTAGCTTCTCTTCAGTCCAGTACACTGTACTTGCTGGGAACAGACGCGAGTGCTATTTGTACTGTGTATGGCAATGGGAGCGCAATAGTGACTCTCCTTACCAGAAAACAACTCTTGCTCGTAGGACCAAAAACTGCATGTGATTCAACTCCAATTCTGACTGGGAAACAAACACTAGCTCGCCTTAGAAGAAACACACTCTGCTTTTGAGAAAAGACCACTCTTCTACTCTACTGTGATTCCTATAGGGCCAGCACAGTGACCTTGCTCAGAACAAAAGAACTGTGCTTCCTACACACACGGGCCATATCTAGTTCAACTCTGCTTAGGAAACTGACAAGAACAGTAGATTCTCTTCAGTCCAGTACACTGTGCTTGCTGTGAACAGACGCGAGTGCTATTTGCACTGTGTATGGGAAAGGGAGCACAATAGTGACCCTCCTTACCAGAAAAAAACTCTTGCTCGTAGGACCAAAAACTGCATGTGTTTCAACCCCATTTCTGACTGGGAAACAAACACTAGCTCGCCTTAGAAGAAACACACTCTGCTTTTGAGAAAAGACCACTCGTCTACTCTACTGTGTTTCCTATAGGGCCAGAACAGTGAGCTTGCTCAGAACAAAAGAACTGTGCTTCCTACACACACGAGCCATATCTAGTTCAACTCTGCTTAGGAAACTGACAAGAACAGTAGCTTCTCTTCAGTCCAGTACACTGTACTTGCTGGGAACAGACGTGAGTGCTATTTGCACTGTGTATGGCAAAGGGAGCACAATAGTGACCCTCCTTACCAGAAAACAACTCTTGCTCGTAGGACCAAAAACTGCATGTGTTTCAACTCCATTTCTGACTGGGAAACAAACACTAGCTCGCCTTAGAAGAAACACACTCTGTTTTGAGAAAAGACCACTCTTCTACTCTACTGTGTTTCCTATAGTGCCAGAAGAGTGAGCTTGCTCAGAACAAAAGAACTCTGCTTCCTACACACAAAGGCCATATCTAGTTCAACTCTGCTTAGGAAACTGACAAGAACAGTAGCTTCTCTTCAGTCCAGTACACTGTAGTTGCTGGGAACAGACGCGAGTGCTATTTGCACTGTATATGGCAATGGGAGCGCAAGAGTGACTCTCCTTACGAGAAAACAACTCTTGTTCGTAGGACCAAAAACTGCATGTGATTCAACTCCATTTCTGACTGGGAAACAAACGCTAGCTCGCCTTAGAAGAAACACACTCTGCTTTTGAGAAAAGAGCACTCTTCTACTCTACTGTGTTTCCTATAGGGCCAGAACAGTGAGCTTGCTCAGAACAAAAGAACTGTGCTTCCTACACACACGGGCCATATCTAGTTCAACTCTGCTTAGGAAACTGACAAGAACAGTAGCTTCTCTTCAGTCCAGTACACTGTACTTGCTGGGAACAGACGCCAGTGCTATTTGCACTGTGTATGGCAATGGGAGCGCAATAGTGACTCTCCTTACCAGAAAACAACTCTTGCTCGTAGGACCAAAAACGGCATGTGATTCAACTCCATTTCTGACTGGGAAAGAAACACTAGCTCGCCTTAGAAGAAACACACTCTGCTTTTGAAAAAAGAGCACTCTTCTACTCTACTGTGTTTCCTATAGGGCCAGAACAGTGAGCTTGCTCAGAACAAAAGAACTGTGCTTCCTACACACACGGGCCATATCTAGTTCAACTCTGCTTAGGAAACTGACAAGAACAGTTGCTTCTCTTCAGTCCAGTACACTGTACATGCTGGGAACAGAGGCGAGTGCTATTTGTACTGTGTATGGCAATGGGAGCGCAATAGTGACTCTCCTTACTAGAAAACAACTCTTGCTCGTAGGACCAAAAACTGCATGTGATTCAACTCCATTTCTGACTGGGAAACAAACACTAGCTCGCCTTGGAAGAAACACACTCTGCTTTTGAGAATAGACCACTCTTCTACTCTACTGTGTTTCCTATAGGGCCAGAACAGTGAGCTTGCTCAGAACAATAGAACTGTGCTTCCTACACACACGGTCCATATCTAGTTCAACTCTGCTTAGAAAACTGAGAAGAACAGTACCCTCTCTTCAGTCCAGTACACTGTAGTTGCTGGGAACAGACGCGAGTGCTATTTGCACTGTATATGGCAATGGGAGCGCAAGAGTGACTCTCCTTACCAGAAAACAACTCTTGCTCGTAGGACCAGAAACCACATGTGATTCAACTCCATTTCTGACTGGGAAACAAACACTGGCTCGTCTTACATTAAACACACTCTGCTTTCGAGTAAATAGCACTCTTCTACTCTACTGTGTTTCCAATAGGGCCAGAACAGTGAGCTTGCTCAGAACAAAAGTACTGTGCTTCCTACACACACGGGCCATATCTAGTTCAACTCTGCTTAGGAAACTGACAAGAACAGTAGCTTCTCTTCAGTCCAGTACACTGTATTTGCTGTGAACAGACGCGAGTGCTATTTGCACTGTGTATGGCAAAGGGAGCACAATAGTGACCCTTCTTACCAGAAAACAACTCTTGCTCGTAGGACCAAAAACTGCATGTGTTTCAACTCCATTTCTGACTGGGAAACAAACACTAGCTCGCCTTAGAAGAAACACACTCTGCTTTTGAGAAAAGACCACTCTTCTACTCTACTGTGTTTCCAATAGGGCCAGAACAGTTAGCTTGCTCAGAACAAAAGAACTGTGCTTCCTACACACACGAGCCATATCTAGTTCAACTCTGCTTAGGAAACTGACAAGAACAGTACCCTCTCTTCAGTCCAGTACACTGTACTTGCTGGGAACAGACACGAGGGCTATTTGCACTGTATATGGCAATTGGAGCGCAATAGTGACTCTACTTACCAGAAAACAACTCTTGCTCGTAGGACCAGAAACTGCATGTGATTCAACTCCATTTCTGACTGGGAAACAAACACTAGCTCGCCTTAGAAGAAACACACTCTGCTTTTGAGATAAGAGCACTCTTCTACTCTACTGTGTTTCCAATAGGGCCAGAACAGTGAGCTTGCTCAGAACAAAAGAACTCTGCTTCCTACACACACAGGCCATATCTAGTTCAACTCTGCTTAGGAAACTGACAAGAACAGTAGCTTCTCTTCAGTCCAGTACACTGTATTTGCTGGGACCAGACGCAAGTGCTATTTGTACTGTGTATGGCAATGTGAGCGCAATAGTGACTCTCCTACCAGAAAACAACTCTTGCTCTTAGGACCAAAAACTGCATGTGATTCAACTCCATTTCTGACTAGGAAACAAAGGATAGCTCGCCTTACGAGAAACACACTCTGCTTTTGAGAAAAGAGCACTCTTCTACTCTACTGTGTTTCCGATAGGGCCTTAAGAGTGAGCTGGCTCAGAACAAATGAACTGTGCTTCCTACACACAGGCCATATCTAGTTCAACTCTGCTTAGGAAACTGACAAGAACAGTAGCTTCTCTTCACTCCAGTACACTGTACTTGCTGGGAACAGACGCGAGTGCTATTTGTACTGTGTATGGCAATGGGAGCGCAATAGTGACTCTCCTTACCAGAAAACAACTCTTGCTCGTAGGACCAAAAACTGCATGTGATTCAACTCCAATTCTGACTGGGAAACAAACACTAGCTCGCCTTACGAGAAACACACTCTGCTTTTGAGAAAAGACCACTCTTCTACTCTACTGTGATTCCTATAGGGCCAGAACAGTGAGCTTGCTCAGAACAAAAGAACTGTGCTTCCTACACACACGGGCCATATCTAGTTCAACTCTGCTTAGGAAACTGACAAGAACAGTAGATTCTCTTCAGTCCAGTACACTGTGCTTGCTGTGAACAGACACGAGTGCTATTTGCACTGTGTATGGGAAAGGGAGCACAATAGTGACCCTCCTTACCAGAAAAAAACTCTTGCTCGTAGGACCAAAAACTGCATGTGTTTCAACCCCATTTCTGACTGGGAAACAAACACTAGCTCGCCTTAGAAGAAACACACTCTGCTTTTGAGAAAAGACCACTCGTCTACTCTACTGTGTTTCCTATAGGGCCAGAACAGTGAGCTTGCTCAGAACAAAAGAACTGTGCTTCCTACACACACGAGCCATATCTAGTTCAACTCTGCTTAGGAAACTGACAAGAACAGTAGCTTCTCTTCAGTCCAGTACACTGTACTTGCTGCGAACAGACGTGAGTGCTATTTGCACTGTGTATGGCAAAGGGAGCACAATAGTGACCCTCCTTACCAGAAAACAACTCTTGCTCGTAGGACCAAAAACTGCATGTGTTTCAACTCCATTTCTGACTGGGAAACAAACACTAGCTCGCCTTAGAAGAAACACACTCTGCTTTTGAGAAAAGACCACTCTTCTACTCTACTGTGTTTCCTAAAGTGCCAGAAGAGTGAGCTTGCTCAGAACAAAAGAACTCTGCTTCCTACACACAAAGGCCATATCTAGTTCAACTCTGCTTAGGAAACTGACAAGAACAGGAGCTTCTCTTCAGTCCAGTACACTGTAGTTGCTGGGAACAGACGCGAGTGCTATTTGCACTGTATATGGCAATGGGAGCGCAAGAGTGACTCTCCTTACCAGAAAACAACTCTTGCTCGTAGGACCAGAAACTGCATGTGATTCAACTCCATTTCTGACTGGGAAACAAACACTGGCTCGTCTTACATTAAACACACTCTGCTTTCGAGTAAATAGCACTCTTCTACTCTACTGTGTTTCCAATAGGGCCAGAACAGTGAGCTTGCTCAGAACAAAAGAACTGTGCTTTCTACACACACGGGCCATATCTAGTTCAACTCTGCTTAGGAAACTGACAAGAACAGTAGCTTCTCTTCAGTCCAGTACACTGTATTTGCTGTGAACAGACGCGAGTGCTATTTGCACTGTGTATGGCAAAGGGAGCACAATAGTGACCCTCCTTACCAGAAAACAACTCTTGCTCATAGGACCAAAAACTGCATGTGTTTCAACTCCATTTCTGACTGGGAAACAAACACTAGCTCGCCTTAGAAGAAACACACTCTGCTTTTGAGAAAAGACCACTCTTCTACTCTACTGTGTTTCCAATAGGGCCAGAACAGTGAGCTTGCTCAGAACAAAAGAACTGTGCTTCCTACACACACGAGCCATATCTAGTTCAACTCTGCTTAGGAAACTGACAAGAACAGTACCCTCTCTTCAGTCCAGTACACTGTAGTTGCTGGGAACAGACGCGAGGGCTATTTGCACTGTATATGGCAATTGGAGCGCAATAGTGACTCTACTTACCAGAAAACAACTCTGCTCGTAGGACCAAAAACTGCATGTGATTCAACTCCAATTCTGACTGGGAAACAAACACTAGCTCGCCTTAGAAGAAACACACTCTGCTTTTGAGAAAAGACCACTCTTCTACTCTACTGTGATTCCTATAGGGCCAGAACAGTGACCTTGCTCAGAACAAAAGAACTGTGCTTCCTACACACACGGGCCATATCTAGTTCGACTCTGCTTAGGAAACTGACAAGAACAGTTGCTTCTCTTCAGTCCAGTACACTGTACTTGCTGGGAACAGACGCGAGTGCTATTTGCACTGTGTATGGCAATGGGAGCGCAATAGTGACTCTCCTTACCAGAAAACAACTCTTGCTCGTAGGACCAAAAACTGCATGTGATTCAACTGCATTTCTGACTGGGAAACAAACACTAGCTCGCCTTAGAAGAAACACACTCTGCTTTTGAGAAAAGACCACTCTTCTACTCTACTGTGTTTCCTATAGTGCCAGAAGAGTGAGCTTGCTCAGAAAAAAAGAACTTTGCTTTCTACACACGGGCCATATCTAGTTCAACTCTGCTTAGGAAACTGACAAGAACAGTAGCTTCTCTTCAGTCCAGTACACTGTGCTTGCTGTGAACAGACGCAAGTGCTATTTGCACTGTGTATGGGAAAGGGAGCACAATAGTGACCCTCCTTACCAGAAAACAACTCTTGCTCCTGGACCAAAAACTGAATGTGTTTCAACTCCATTTCTGACTGGGAAACAAACCCTAGCTCGCCTTACGAGAAACACACTCTGCTTTTGAGAAAAGACCACTCTTCTACTCTACTGTGATTCCTATAGGGCCAGAACAGTGAGCTTGCTCAGAACAAAAGAACTGTGCTTCCTACACACACGGGCCATATCTAGTTCAACTCTGCTTAGGAAACTGACAAGAACAGTAGCTTCTCTTCAGTCCAGTACACTGTGCTTGCTGAGAACAGACGCGAGTGCTATTTGCACTGTGTATGGGAAAGGGAGCACAATAGTGACCCTCCTTACCAGAAAACAACTCTTGCTCGTAGGACCAAAAACTGCATGTGTTTCAACTCCATTTCTGACTGGGAAACAAACACTAGCTCGCCTTAGAAGAAACACACTCTGCTTTTGAGAAAAGACCACTCGTCTACTCTACTGTGTTTCCTATAGGGCCAGAACAGTGAGCTTGCTCAGAACAAAAGAACTGTGCTTCCTACACACACGGGCCATATCTAGTTCAACTCTGCTTAGGAAACTGACAGGAACAGTAGCTTCTCTTCAGTCCAGTACACTGTACTTGCTGGGAACAGACGCGAGTGCTATTTGTTCTGTGTATGGCAATGGGAGTGCAATAGTGACTCTCCTACCAGAAAACAACTCTTGCTCGTAAGACCAAAACCTGCATGTGATTCAACTCCAATTCTGACTGGGAAACAAACACTAGCTCGCCTTACGAGAAACACACTCTGCTTTTGAGAAAAGACCACTCTTCTACTCTACTGTGATTCCTATAGGGCCAGAACAGTGAGCTTGCTCAGAACAAAAGTACTGTGCTTCCTACACACACGGGCCATATCTAGTTCGACTCTGCTTAGGAAACTGACAAGAACAGTTGCTTCTCTTCAGTCCAGTACACTGTACTTGCTGGGAACAGACGCGAGTGCTATTTGCACTGTGTATGGCAATGGGAGCGCAATAGTGACTCTGCTTACCAGAAAACAACTCTTGCTCGTAGGTTCAAAAAACGCATGTGTTTCAACTCCATTTCTGACTGGGAAACAAACACTAGCTCGCCTTAGAAGAAACATACTCTGCTTTTGAGAAAAGACCACTCTTCTACTCTACTGTGTTTCCTATAGTGCCAGAACAGTGAGCTTGCTCAGAACAAAAGAACTCTGCTTACTACACACAAAGGCCATATCTAGTTCAACTCTGCTTAGGAAACTGACAAGAACAGTAGCTTCTCTTCAGTCCAGTACACTGTATTTGCTGGGAACAGAGGCGAGTGCTATTTGTACTGTGTATGGCAATGGGAGCGCAATAGTGACTCCCTACCAGAATACAACTCTTGCTCGTAGGACCAAAAACTGCACGTGATTCAACTCCATTTCTGACTGGGAAACAAACACTAGCTCGCCTTAGAAGAAACACACTCTGCTTTTGAGAAAAGAGCACTCTTCTACTCTACTGTGTTTCCTATAGGGCCAGAACAGTGAGCTTGCTCAGAACAAAAGAACTGTGCTTCCTACACACACGGGCCATATCTAGTTCAACTCTGCTTAGGAAACTGAGAAGAACAGTACCCTCTCTTCAGTCCAGTACACTGTAGTTGCTGGGAACAGACGCGAGTGCTATTTGCACTGTATATGGCAATGGGAGCGCAAGAGTGACTCTCCTTACCAGATAACAACTCTTGCTCTTAGGACCAGAAACTGCATGTGATTCAACTCCATTTCTGACTGGGAAACAAACACTGGCTCGTCTTACATTAAACACACTCTGCTTTCGAGTAAATAGCACTCTTCTACTCTACTGTGTTTCCTATAGGGCCAGAACAGTGAGCTTGCTCAGAACAATACAACTGTGCTTCATATACACACGGGCCATATCTAGTTCAACTCTGCTTAGGAAACTGACAAGAACAGTAGCTTCTCTTCAGTCCAGTACACTGTACTTGCTGTGAACAGACGCGAGTGCTATTTGCACTGTGTTTGGCAAAGGGAGCACAATAGTGACCCTCCTTACCAGAAAACAATTCTTGCTCGTAGGACCAAAACCTGCATGTGTTTCAACTCCATTTCTGACTGCGAAACAAACACTAGCTCGCCTTAGAAGAAACACACTCTGCTTTTGAGAAAAGACCACTCGTCTACTCTACTGTGTTTCCAATAGGGCCAGAACAGTGAGCTTGCTCAGAACAAAAGAACTGTGCTTCCTACACACACGAGCCATATCTAGTTCAACTCTGCTTAGGAAACTGACAAGAACAGTAGCTTCTCTTCAGTCCAGTACACTGTATTTGCTGTGAACAGACGCGAGTGCTATTTGCACTGTGTATGGCAAAGGGAGCACAATAGTGACCCTCCTTACCAGAAAACAACTCTTGCTCATAGGACCAAAAACTGCATGTGTTTCAACTCCATTTCTGACTGGGAAACAAACACTAGCTCGCCTTAGAAGAAACACACTCTGCTTTTGAGAAAAGACCACTCTTCTACTCTACTGTGTTTCCAATAGGGCCAGAACAGTGAGCTTGCTCAGAACAAAAGAACTGTGCTTCCTACACACACGAGCCATATCTAGTTCAACTCTGCTTAGGAAACTGACAAGAACAGTACCCTCTCTTCAGTCCAGTACACTGTAGTTGCTGGGAACAGACGCGAGGGCTATTTGCACTGTATATGGCAATTGGAGCGCAATAGTGACTCTACTTACCAGAAAACAACTCTGCTCGTAGGACCAAAAACTGCATGTGATTCAACTCCAATTCTGACTGGGAAACAAACACTAGCTCGCCTTAGAAGAAACACACTCTGCTTTTGAGAAAAGACCACTCTTCTACTCTACTGTGATTCCTATAGGGCCAGAACAGTGACCTTGCTCAGAACAAAAGAACTGTGCTTCCTACACACACGGGCCATATCTAGTTCGACTCTGCTTAGGAAACTGACAAGAACAGTTGCTTCTCTTCAGTCCAGTACACTGTACTTGCTGGGAACAGACGCGAGTGCTATTTGCACTGTGTATGGCAATGGGAGCGCAATAGTGACTCTCCTTACCAGAAAACAACTCTTGCTCGTAGGACCAAAAACTGCATGTGATTCAACTGCATTTCTGACTGGGAAACAAACACTAGCTCGCCTTAGAAGAAACACACTCTGCTTTTGAGAAAAGACCACTCTTCTACTCTACTGTGTTTCCTATAGTGCCAGAAGAGTGAGCTTGCTCAGAAAAAAAGAACTTTGCTTTCTACACACGGGCCATATCTAGTTCAACTCTGCTTAGGAAACTGACAAGAACAGTAGCTTCTCTTCAGTCCAGTACACTGTGCTTGCTGTGAACAGACGCAAGTGCTATTTGCACTGTGTATGGGAAAGGGAGCACAATAGTGACCCTCCTTACCAGAAAACAACTCTTGCTCCTGGACCAAAAACTGAATGTGTTTCAACTCCATTTCTGACTGGGAAACAAACCCTAGCTCGCCTTACGAGAAACACACTCTGCTTTTGAGAAAAGACCACTCTTCTACTCTACTGTGATTCCTATAGGGCCAGAACAGTGAGCTTGCTCAGAACAAAAGAACTGTGCTTCCTACACACACGGGCCATATCTAGTTCAACTCTGCTTAGGAAACTGACAAGAACAGTAGCTTCTCTTCAGTCCAGTACACTGTGCTTGCTGAGAACAGACGCGAGTGCTATTTGCACTGTGTATGGGAAAGGGAGCACAATAGTGACCCTCCTTACCAGAAAACAACTCTTGCTCGTAGGACCAAAAACTGCATGTGTTTCAACTCCATTTCTGACTGGGAAACAAACACTAGCTCGCCTTAGAAGAAACACACTCTGCTTTTGAGAAAAGACCACTCGTCTACTCTACTGTGTTTCCTATAGGGCCAGAACAGTGAGCTTGCTCAGAACAAAAGAACTGTGCTTCCTACACACACGGGCCATATCTAGTTCAACTCTGCTTAGGAAACTGACAGGAACAGTAGCTTCTCTTCAGTCCAGTACACTGTACTTGCTGGGAACAGACGCGAGTGCTATTTGTTCTGTGTATGGCAATGGGAGTGCAATAGTGACTCTCCTACCAGAAAACAACTCTTGCTCGTAAGACCAAAACCTGCATGTGATTCAACTCCAATTCTGACTGGGAAACAAACACTAGCTCGCCTTACGAGAAACACACTCTGCTTTTGAGAAAAGACCACTCTTCTACTCTACTGTGATTCCTATAGGGCCAGAACAGTGAGCTTGCTCAGAACAAAAGTACTGTGCTTCCTACACACACGGGCCATATCTAGTTCGACTCTGCTTAGGAAACTGACAAGAACAGTTGCTTCTCTTCAGTCCAGTACACTGTACTTGCTGGGAACAGACGCGAGTGCTATTTGCACTGTGTATGGCAATGGGAGCGCAATAGTGACTCTGCTTACCAGAAAACAACTCTTGCTCGTAGGTTCAAAAAACGCATGTGTTTCAACTCCATTTCTGACTGGGAAACAAACACTAGCTCGCCTTAGAAGAAACATACTCTGCTTTTGAGAAAAGACCACTCTTCTACTCTACTGTGTTTCCTATAGTGCCAGAACAGTGAGCTTGCTCAGAACAAAAGAACTCTGCTTACTACACACAAAGGCCATATCTAGTTCAACTCTGCTTAGGAAACTGACAAGAACAGTAGCTTCTCTTCAGTCCAGTACACTGTATTTGCTGGGAACAGAGGCGAGTGCTATTTGTACTGTGTATGGCAATGGGAGCGCAATAGTGACTCCCTACCAGAATACAACTCTTGCTCGTAGGACCAAAAACTGCACGTGATTCAACTCCATTTCTGACTGGGAAACAAACACTAGCTCGCCTTAGAAGAAACACACTCTGCTTTTGAGAAAAGAGCACTCTTCTACTCTACTGTGTTTCCTATAGGGCCAGAACAGTGAGCTTGCTCAGAACAAAAGAACTGTGCTTCCTACACACACGGGCCATATCTAGTTCAACTCTGCTTAGGAAACTGAGAAGAACAGTACCCTCTCTTCAGTCCAGTACACTGTAGTTGCTGGGAACAGACGCGAGTGCTATTTGCACTGTATATGGCAATGGGAGCGCAAGAGTGACTCTCCTTACCAGATAACAACTCTTGCTCTTAGGACCAGAAACTGCATGTGATTCAACTCCATTTCTGACTGGGAAACAAACACTGGCTCGTCTTACATTAAACACACTCTGCTTTCGAGTAAATAGCACTCTTCTACTCTACTGTGTTTCCTATAGGGCCAGAACAGTGAGCTTGCTCAGAACAATACAACTGTGCTTCATATACACACGGGCCATATCTAGTTCAACTCTGCTTAGGAAACTGACAAGAACAGTAGCTTCTCTTCAGTCCAGTACACTGTACTTGCTGTGAACAGACGCGAGTGCTATTTGCACTGTGTTTGGCAAAGGGAGCACAATAGTGACCCTCCTTACCAGAAAACAATTCTTGCTCGTAGGACCAAAACCTGCATGTGTTTCAACTCCATTTCTGACTGCGAAACAAACACTAGCTCGCCTTAGAAGAAACACACTCTGCTTTTGAGAAAAGACCACTCGTCTACTCTACTGTGTTTCCTATAGGGCCAGAACAGTGAGCTTGCTCAGAACAAAAGAACTGTGCTTCCTACACACACGGGCCATATCTAGTTCAACTCTGCTTAGGAAACTGACAAGAACAGTAGCTTCTCTTCAGTCCAGTACACTGTACTTGCTGGGAACAGACGCGAGTGCTATTTGTTCTGTGTATGGCAATGGGAGCGCAATAGTGACTCTCCTTACCAGAAAACAACTCTTGCTCGTAGGACCAAAACCTGCATGTGATTCAACTCCATTTCTGACTGGGAAACAAACACTAGCTCGCCTTAGAAGAAACACACTCTGCTTTTGAGAAAAGAGCACTCTTCTACTCTACTGTGTTTCCAATAGGGCCAGAACAGTGAGCTTGCTCAGAACAAAAGAACTGTGCTTCCTACACACACGAGCCATATCTAGTTTAACTCTGCTTAGGAAACTGACAAGAACAGTACCCTCTCTTCAGTCCAGTACACTGTAGTTGCTGGGAACAGACGCGAGGGCTATTTGCACTGTATATGGCAATTGGAGCACAATAGTGACTCTCCTTACCAGAAAACAACTCTTGATCGTAGGACCAGAAACTGCATGTGATTCAACTCCATTTCTGACTGGGAAACAAACACTAGCTCGCCTTAGAAGAAACACACTCTGCTTTTGAGAAAAGACCACTCTTCTACTCTACTGTTCGTCCTATAGGGCCAGAACAGTGAGCTTGCTAAGAACAAAAGAACTGTGCTTCCTACACACACGGGCCATATCTAGTTCAACTCTGCTTAGGAAACTGACAAGAACAGTAGCTTCTCTTCAGTCCAGTACACTGTAGTTGCTGGGAACAGACGCGAGTGCTATTTGCACTGTGTATGGCAATGGGAGCGCAATAGTGACTCTCCTTACCAGAAAACAACTCTTGCTCGTAGGACCAAAAACTGCATGTGATTCAACTCCAATTCTGACTGGGAAACAAACACTAGCTCGCCTTAGAAGAAACACACTCTGCTTTTGAGAAAAGACCACTCGTCTACTCTACTGTGTTTCCTGTAGGGCCAGAACAGTGAGCTTGCTCAGAACAAAAGAACTGTGCTTCCTACACACACGGGCCATATCTAGTTCAACTCTGCTTAGGAAACTGACAAGAACAGTAGCTTCTCTTCAGTCCAGTACACTGTACTTGCTGGGAACAGACGCGAGTGCTATTTGTTCTGTGTATGGCAATGGGAGCACAATAGTGACTCTCCTACCAGAAAACAACTCTTGCTCGTAGGACCAAAACCTGCATGTGATTCAACTCCATTTCTGACTGGGAAACAAACACTAGCTCGCCTTAGAAGAAACACACTCTGCTTTTGAGAAAAGAGCACTCTTCTACTCTACTGTGTTTCCTATAGGGCCAGAACAGTGAGCTTGCTCAGAACAAAAGAACTGTGCTTCCTACACACACGGGCCATATCTAGTTCAACTCTGCTTAGAAAACTGAGAAGAACAGTACCCTCTCTTCAGTCCAGTACACTGTAATTGCTGGGAACAGACGCGAGTGCTATTTGCACTGTATATGGCAATGGGAGCGCAAGAGTGACTCTCCTTACCAGATAACAACTCTTGCTCGTAGGACCAGAAACTGCATGTGATTCAACTCCATTTCTGACTGGGAATCAAACACTGGCTCGTCTTACATTAAACACACTCTGCTTTCGAGTAAATAGCACTCTTCTACTCTACTGTGTTTCCTATAGGGCCAGAACAGTGAGCTTGCTCAGAACAAAAGAACTGTGCTTCCTACACACACGGGCCATATCTAGTTCAAGTCTGCTTAGGAAACTGACAAGAACAGTAGCTTCTCTTCAGTCCAGTACACTGTACTTGCTGTGAACAGACGCGAGTGCTATTTGTACTGTGTTTGGCAAAGGGAGCACAATAGTGACCCTCCTTACCAGAAAACAACTCTTGCTCGTAGGACCAAAACCTGCATGTGTTTCAACTCTATTTCTGACTGGGAAACAAACACTAGCTCGCCTTAGAAGAAACACACTCTGCTTTTGAGAAAAGACCACTCGTCTACTCTACTGTGTTTCCTATAGGGCCAGAACAGTGAGCTTGCTCAGAACAAAAGAACTCTGCTTCCTACACACACGGGCCATATCTAGTTCAACTCTGTTAAGAAAACTGACCAGAACAGTAGCCTCTCTTCAGTCCAGTACACTGTACTTGCTGGGAACAGACGCGAGGGCTATTTGCACTGTATATGGCAATTGGAGCGCAATAGTGACTCTACTTACCAGAAAACAACTCTTGCTCGTAGGACCAGAAACTGCATGTGATTCAACTCCATTTCTGACTGGGAAACAAACACTAGCTCGCCTTAGAAGAAACACACTCTGCTTTTGAGAAAAGAGCACTCTTCTACTCTACTGTGTTTCCTATAGGGCCAGAACAGTGAGCTTGCTCAGAACAAAAGAACTGTGCTTCCTACACACACGAGCCATATCTAGTTCAACTCTGCTTAGGAAACTGACAAGAACAGTGCCCTCTCTTCAGTCCAGTACACTGTAGTTGCTGGGAACAGACGCGAGGGCTATTTGCACTGTATATGGCAATTGGAGCACAATAGTGACTCTCCTTACCAGAAAACAACTCTTGCTCGTAGGACCAGAAACTGCATGTGATTCAACTCCATTTCTGACTGGGAAACAAACACTAGCTCGCCTTAGAAGAAACACACTCTGCTTTTGAGAAAAGACCACTCTTCTACTCTACTGTGTTTCCTATAGTGCCAGAACAGTGAGCTTGCTCAGAACAAAAGAACTCTGCTTCCTACACACAAAGGCCATATCTAGTTCAACTCTGCTTAGGAAACTGACAAGAACAGTAGCTTCTCTTCAGTCCAGTACACTGTACTTGCTGGGAACAGAGGCGAGTGCTATTTGTACTGTGTATGGCAATGGGAGCGCAATAGTGACTCTCCTACCAGAAAACAACTCTTGCTCGTAGGACCAAAAACTGCATGTGATTCAACTCCACTTCTGACTGGGAAACAAACACTAGCTCGCCTTAGAAGAAACACACTCTGCTTTTGAGAAAAGAGCACTCTTCTACTCTACTGTGTTTCCTATAGGGCCAGAACAGTGAGCTTGCTCAGAACAAAAGAACTGTGCTTCCTACACACACGGGCCATATCTAGTTCAACTCTGCTTAGGAAACTGAGAAGAACAGTACCCTCTCTTCAGTCCAGTACACTGTAGTTGCTGGGAACAGACGCAAGTGCTATTTGCACTCTATATGGCAATGGGAGCACAAGAGTGACTCTCCTTGCCAGATAACAACTCTTGCTCGTAGGACCAGAAACTGCATGTGATTCAACTCCATTTCTGACTGGGAAACAAACACTAGCTCGCCTTAGAAGAAACACACTCTGCTTTTGAGAAAAGACCACTCGTCTACTCTACTGTGTTTCCTATAGGGCCAGAACAGTGAGCTTGCTCAGAACAAAAGAACTCTGCTTCCTACACACACGGGCCATATCTAGTTCTACTCTGCTTAGGAAACTGACAAGAACAGTAGCTTCTCTTCAGTCCAGTACACTGTACTTGCTGGGAATAGACGCGAGTGCTATTTGTTCTGTGTATGGCAATGGGAGCGCAATAGTGACTCTCCTACCAGAAAACCACTCTTGCTCGTAGGACCAAAAACTGCATGTGATTCAACTCCATTTCTGACTGGGAAAAAAACACTAGCTCGCCTTAGAAGAAACACACTCTGCTTTTGAGAAAAGAGAACTCTTCTACTCCACTGTGTTTCCTAAAGGGCCAGAACAGTGAGCTTGCTCAGAACAAAAGTACTGTGCTTCCTACACACACGAGCAATATCTAGTTCAACTCTGCTTAGGAAACTGACAAGAACAGTACCCTCTCTTCAGTCCAGTACACTGTAGTTGCTGGGAACAGACGCGAGGGCTATTTGCACTGTATATGGCAATTGGAGCGCAATAGTGACTCTACTCACCAGAAAACAACTCTTGCTCGTAGGACCAGAAAGTGCATGTGATTCAACTCCATTTCTGACTGGGAAACAAACACTAGCTCGCCTTAGAAGAAACACACTCTGCTTTTGAGAAAAGAGCACTCTTCTACTCTAATGTGTTTCCTATAGGGCCAGAACAGTGAGCTTGCTCAGAACAAAAGAACTGTGCTTCCTACACACACGGGCCATATCTAGTTCAACTCTGCTTAGTAAACTGACAAGAACAGTAGCTTCACTTCAGTCCAGTACACTGTAGTTGCTGGGAACAGACGCGAGTGCTATTTGCACTGTGTATGGCAATGGGAGCGCAATAGTGACACTCCTTACCAGAAAACAACTCTTGCTGGTAGGACCAAAAACTGTATGTGATTCAACTCCATTTCTGACTGGAAAACAAACACTAGCTCACCTTACGAGAAACACACTCTGCTTTTGAGAAAAGACCACTCTTCTACTCTACTGTGATTCCTATAGGGCCAGAACAGTGAGCTTGCTCAGAACAAAAGAAATGTGCTTCCTACACACACGGGCCATATCTAGTTCAACTCTGCTTAGGAAACTGACAAGAACAGTAGCTTCTCTTCAGTTCAGTACACTGTACTTGCTGTGAACAGATGCGAGTGCTATTTGCACTGTGTATGTCAAAGGGAGCACAATAGTGACCCTCCTTACCAGAAAACAACTCTTGCTCGTAGGACCAAAAACTGCATGTGTTTCAACTCCATTTCTGACTGGGAAACAAACCCTAGCTCGCCTTAGAAGACACACACTCTGCTATTGAGAAAAGACCACTCTTCTACTCTACTGTATTTCCTATAGGGCCAGAACAGTGAGCTTGCTCAGAACAAAAGAACTCTGCTTCCTACACACACGGGCCATATCTAGTTCAACTCTGTTTAGGAAACTGACAAGAACAGTAGCTTCTCTTCAGTCCAGTACACTGTACTTGCTGGGAACAGACGCGAGTGCTATTTGTTCTGTGTATGGCAATGGGAGCGCAATAGTGACTCTCCTACCAGAAAACAACTCTTGCTCGTAGGACCAAAACCTGCATGTGATTCAACTCCATTTCTGACTGGGAAACAAACACTAGCTCGCCTTAGAAGAAACACACACTGCTTTTGAGAAAAGAGCACTCTTCTACTCTACTGTGTTTCCTATAGGGCCAGAACAGTGAGCTTGCTCAGAACAAAAGAACTGTGCTTCCTACACACACGAGCCATATCTAGTTCAACTCTGCTTAGGAAACTGAGAAGAACAGTACCCTCTCTTCAGTCCAGTACACTGTATTTGCTGGGAACAGACGCGAGGGCTATTTGCACTGTATATGGCAATTGGAGCGCAATAGTGACTCTCCTTACCAGAAAACAACTCTTGCTCGTAGGACCAGAAACTGCATGTCATTCAACTACATTTCTGATTGGGAAAAAAACACTAGCTTGCCTTGCAAGAAAAACACTCTGCTTTTTAGATAGGAGCACTCTTCTACTCTACTGAGTTTCCTATAGGGAAGAGTGAGCTTACTCAGAACGAAAGAACTGTGCTTCGTACATACACGGGTCATATCTAGTTCAACTCTGCTTTGGAAACTGACAAGAACAGTAGCTTCTCTTCAGTCCAGTACACTTTACTTGCTGGGAACAGACACGAGTGCTATTTGCACTGTGTATGGCAATTGGAGCGCAATAGTGACTCTCCTTACCAGAAAACAACTCTTGCTCGTATGACCAGAAACTGCATGTGATTCAACTCCATTTCTGACTGGGAAACAAACACTAGCTCGCCTTACTAGAAACACACTCTGCTTTTGAGAAAAGAGCACTCTTCTACTCTACTGTGTTTCCTATAGGGCCAGAACAGTGAGTTTGCTCAGAACAAAAGAACTGTGCTTCCTACACACACGGGCCATATCTAGTTCAACTCTGCTTAGGAAACTGACAAGAACAGTAGCTTCTCTTCAGTCCAGTACACTGTAGTTGCTGGGAACAGACGCGAGTGCTATTTCCACTGTGTATGGCAATGGGAGCGCAATAGTGACTCTCCTTACCAGAAAACAACTCTTGCTCGTAGGACCAAAAACTGCATGTGATTCAACTCCATTTCTGACTGGGAAACAAACACTAGCTCGCCTTACGAGAAAAACACTCTGCTTTTGAGAAAAGACCACTCTTCTACTCTACTGTGATTCCTATAGGGCCAGAACAGTGAGCTTGCTCAGAACAAAAGTACTGTGCTTCCTACACACACGGGCCATATCTAGTTCAACTCTGCTTAGGAAACTGACAAGAACAGTTGCTTCTCTTCAGTCCAGTACACTGTACTTGCTGGGAACAGACGCGAGTGCTATTTGTACTGTGTATGGCAATGGGAGCGCAATAGTGACTCTCCTTACCAGAAAACAACTCTTGCTCGTAGGACCAACAACTTCATGGGATTCAACTCCATTTCTGACTGGGAAACAAACACTAGCTCGCCTTACGAGAAAAACACTCTGCTTTTGAGAAAAGACCACTCTTCTACTCTACTGTGATTCCTATAGGGCCAGAACAGTGAGCTTGCTCAGAACAAAAGAACTGTGCTTCCTACACACATGGGCCATATCTAGTTCAACTCTGCTTAGAAAACTGAGAAGAACAGTACCCTCTCTTCAGTCCAGTACACTGTAGTTGCTGGGAACAGACGCGAGTGCTATTTGCACTGTATATGGCAATGGGAGCGCAAGAGTGACTCTCCTTACCAGATAACAACTCTTGCTCGTAGGACCAGAAACTGCATGTGATTCAACTCATTTTCTGACTGGGAAACAAACACTGGCTCGTCTTACATTAAACACACTCTGCTTTCGAGTAAATAGCACTCTTCTACTCTACTGTGTTTCCTATAGGGCCAGAACAGTGAGCTTGCTCAGAACAAAAGAACTGTGCTTCCTACACACACGGGCCATATCTAGTTCAACTCTGCTTAGGAAACTGACAAGAACAGTAGCTTCTCTTCAGTCCAGTACACTGTACTTGCTGTGAACAGACGCGAGTGCTATTTGTACTGTGTTTGGCAAAGGGAGCACAATAGTGACCCTCCTTACCAGAAAACAACTCTTGCTCGTAGGAACAAAACCTGCATGTGTTTCAACTCCATTTCTGACTGGGAAACAAACACTAGCTCGCCTTAGAAGAAACACACTCTGCTTTTGAGAAAAGACCACTCGTCAACTCTACTGTGTTTCCTATAGGGCCAGAACAGTGAGCTTGCTCAGAACAAAAGAACTCTGCTTCCTACACACACGGGCCATATCTAGTTCAACTCTGTTAAGAAAACTGACAAGAACAGTAGCCTCTCTTCAGTCCAGTACACTGTACTTGCTGGGAACAGACGCAAGGGCTATTTGCACTGTATATGGCAATTGGAGCGCAATAGTGACTCTACTTACCAGAAAACAACTCTTGCTCGTAGGACCAGAAACTGCATGTGATTCAACTCCATTTCTGACTGGGAAACAAACACTAGCTCGCCTTAGAAGAAACACACTCTGCTTTTGAGAAAAGAGCACTCTTCTACTCTACTGTGTTTCCTATAGGGCCAGAACAGTGAGCTTGCTCAGAACAAAAGAACTGTGCTTCCTACACACACGAGCCATATCTAGTTCAACTCTGCTTAGGAAACTGACAAGAACAGTGCCCTCTCTTCAGTCCAGTACACTGTAGTTGCTGGGAACAGACGCGAGGGCTATTTGCACTGTATATGGCAATTGGAGCACAATAGTGACTCTCCTTACCAGAAAACAACTCTTGATCGTAGGACCAGAAACTGCATGTGATTCAACTCCATTTCAGACTGGGAAACAAACACTAGCTCACATTAGAAGAAACACACTCTGCTTTTGAGAAAAGACCACTCTTCTACTCTACTGTGTTTCCTATAGTGCCAGAACAGTGAGCTTGCTCAGAACAAAAGAACTCTGCTTCCTACACACAAAGGCCATATCTAGTTCAACTCTGCTTAGGAAACTGACAAGAACAGTAGCTTCTCTTCAGTCCAGTACACTGTATTTGCTGGGAACAGAGGCGAGTGCTATTTGTACTGTGTATGGCAATGGGAGCGCAATAGTGACTCTCCTACCAGAAAACAACTCTTGCTCGTAGGACCAAAAACTGCATGTGATTCAACTCCACTTCTGACAGGGAAACAAACACTAGCTCGCCTTAGAAGAAACACACTCTGCTTTTGAGAAAAGAGCACTCTACTACTCTACTGTGTTTCCTATAGGGCCAGAACAGTGAGCTTGCTCAGAAAAAAAGAACTGTGCTTCCTACACACACGGGCCATATCTAGTTCAACTCTGCTTAGGAAACTGAGAAGAACAGTACCCTCTTTTCAGTCCAGTACACTGTAGTTGCTGGGAACAGACGCGAGTGCTATTTGCACTGTATATGGCAATGGGAGCACAAGAGTGACTCTCCTTACCAGATACCAACTCTTGCTCGTAGGACCAGAAACTGCATGTGATTCAACTCCATTTCTGACTGGGAAACAAACACTGGCTCGTCTTACATTAAACACACTCTGCTTTCCAGTAAATAGCACTCTTCTACTCTACTGTGTTTCCTATAGGGCCAGAACAGTGAGCTTGCTCAGAAAAAAAGAACTGTGCTTCCTACACACACGGGCCATATCTAGTTCAACTCTGCTTAGGAAACTGACAAGAACAGTAGCTTCTCTTCAGTCCAGTACACTGTAGTTGCTGTGAACAGAAGCGAGTGCTATTTGCACTGTGTTTGGCAAAGGGAGCACAATAGTGACCCTCCTTACCAGAAAACAACTCTTGCTCGTAGGACCAAAAACTGCATGTGATTCAACTCCATTTCTGACTGGGAAACAAACACTAGCTTGCCTTATAAGAAACATACTCTGCTTTTGAGAAAAGACCACTCTTCTACTCTACTGTGTTTCCAATAGGGCCAGAACAGTGAGCTTGCTCAGAACAAAAGAACTGTGCTTCCTACACACACGGGCCATATCTAGTTCAACTCTGCTTAGGAAACTGACAAGAACAGTACCCTCTCTTCAGTCCAGTACACTGTAGTTGCTGGGAACAGACGCGAGGGCTATTTGCACTGTATATGGCAATTGGAGCGCAATAGTGACTCTACTTACCAGAAAACAACTCTTTCTCGTAGGACCAGAAACTGCATGTGATTCAACTCCATTTCTGACTGGGAAACAAACACTAGCTCGCCTTAGAAGAAACACACTCTGCTTTTGAGATAAGAGCACTCTTCTACTCTACTGTGTTTCCAATAGGGCCAGAACAGTGAGCTTGCTCAGAACAAAAGAACTCTGCTTCCTACACACACAGGCCATATCTAGTTCAAGTCTGCTTAGGAAACTGACAAGAACAGTAGCTTCTCTTCAGTCCAGTACACTGTATTTGCTGGGACCAGACGCGAGTGCTATTTGTACTGTGTATGGCAATGTGAGCGCAATAGTGACTCTCCTACCAGAAAACAACTCTTGCTCGTAGGACCAAAAACTGCATGTGATTCAACTCCATTTCTGACTCGGAAACAAACGATAGCTCGCCTTACGAGAAACACACTCTGCTTTTGAGAAAAGAGCACTCTTCTACTCTACTGTGTTTCCTGTAGGGCCATAAGAGTGAGCTTGCTCAGAACAAATGAACTGTGCTTCCTACACACACGGGCCATATCTAGTTCAACTCTGCTTAGGAAACTGACAAGAACAGTAGCTTCTCTTCACTCCAGTACACTGTACTTGCTGGGAACAGACGCGAGTGCTATTTGTACTGTGTATGGCAATGGGAGCGCAATAGTGACTCTCCTTACCAGAAAACAACTCTTGCTCGGAGGACCAAAAACTGCATGTGATTCAACTCCAATTCTGATTGGGAAACAAACACTAGCTCGCCTTACGAGAAACACACTCTTCTTTTGAGAAAAGACCACTCTTCTACTCTACTGTGTGTCCTATAGGGCCAGAACAGTGAGCTTGCTCAGAACAAAAGAACTGTGCTTCCTACACACACGGGCCATATCTAGTTCGACTCTGCTTAGGAAACTGAGAAGAACAGTTGCTTCTCTTCAGTCCAGTACACTATACTTGCTGGGAACAGACGCGAGTGCTATATGCACTGTGTATGGCAATGGGAGCGCAATAGTGACTCTCCTTACCAGAAAACAACTCTTGCTCGTAGGACCAAAAACTGCATGTGATTCAACTCCATTTCTGACTGGGAAACAAACACTAGCTCGCCTTAGAAGAAACACACTCTGCTTTTGAGAAAAGACCACTCATCTACTCTACTGTGTTTGCTATAGGGCCAGAACAGTGAGCTTGCTCAGAACAAGAGAACTTTGCTTCCTACATACACGGGCCATATCTAGTTCAACTCTGCTTAGGAAACTGACAAGAACAGTATCTTCTCTTCAGTCCAGTACACTGTACTTGCTGGGAACAGACGCTAGTGCTATTTGTTCTGTGTATGGCAATGGGAGCGCAATAGTGACTCTCCTACCAGAAAACAACTCTTGCTCGTAGGACCAAAAACTGCATGTGTTTCAACTCCATTTATGACTGGGAAACAAACACTAGCTCGCCTTAGAAGAAACACACTCTGCTTTTGAGAAAAGAGCACTCTTCTACTCTACTGTGTTTCCTATAGGGCCAGAACAGTGAGCTTGCTCAGAACAAAAGAACTCTGCTTCCTACACACACGGGCCATATCTAGTTCATTTCTGTTTAGGAAACTGACAAGAACAGTAGCTTCTCTTCAGTCCAGTACACTGTACTTGCTGGGAACAGACGCGAGTGCTATTTGTTCTGTGTATGGCAATGGGAGCGCAATAGTGACTCTCCTACCAGAAAACCACTCTTGCTCGTAGGACCAAAAACTGCATGTGATTCAACTCCATTTCTGACTGGGAAAAAAACACTAGCTCGCCTTAGAAGAAACACACTCTGCTTTTGAGAAAAGAGAACTCTTCTACTCCACTGTGTTTCCTATAGGTCCAGAACAGTGAGCTTGCTCAGAACAAAAGTACTGTGCTTCCTACACACACGAGCAATATCTAGTTCAACTCTGCTTAGGAAACTGACAAGAACAGTACCCTCTCTTCAGTCCAGTACACTGTAGTTGCTGGGAACAGACGCGAGGGCTATTTGCACTGTATATGGCAATTGGAGCGCAATAGTGACTCTACTCACCAGAAAACAACTCTTGCTCGTAAGACCAGAAACTGCATGTGATTCAACTCCATTTTTGACTGGGAAACAAACACTAGCTCGCCTTAGAAGAAACACACTCTGCTTTTGAGAAAAGAGCACTCTTCTACTCTACTGTGTTTCCTATAGGGCCAGAACAGTGAGCTTGCTCAGAACAAAAGAACTGTGCTTCCTACACACACGGGCCATATCTAGTTCAACTCTGCTTAGGAAACTGACAAGAACAGTAGCTTCACTTCAGTCCAGTACACTGTAGTTGCTGGGAACAGACGCGAGTGCTATTTGCACTGTGTATGGCAATGGGAGCGCAATAGTGACACTCCTTACCAGAAAACAACTCTTGCTGGTAGGACCAAAAACTGCATGTGATTCAACTCCATTTCTGACTGGAAAACAAACACTAGCTCACCTTACGAGAAACACACTCTGCTTTTGAGAAAAGACCACTCTTCTACTCTACTGTGATTCCTATAGGGCCAGAACAGTGAGCTTGCTCAGAACAAAAGAAATGTGCTTCCTACACACACGGGCCATATCTAGTTCAACTCTGCTTAGGAAACTGACAAGAACAGTAGCTTCTCTTCAGTTCAGTACACTGTACTTGCTGTGAACAGATGCGAGTGCTATTTGCACTGTGTATGTCAAAGGGAGCACAATAGTGACCCTCCTTACCAGAAAACAACTCTTGCTCGTAGGACCAAAAACTGCATGTGTTTCAACTCCATTTCTGACTGGGAAACAAACACTAGCTCGCCTTAGAAGAAACACACTCTGCTTTTGAGAAAAGACCACTCTTCTACTCTACTGTATTTCCTATAGGGCCAGAACAGTGAGCTTGCTCAGAACAAAAGAACTCTGCTTCCTACACACACGGGCCATATCTAGTTCAACTCTGTTTAGGAAACTGACAAGAACAGTAGCTTCTCTTCAGTCCAGTACACTGTACTTGCTGGGAACAGACGCGAGTGCTATTTGTTCTGTGTATGGCAATGGGAGCGCAATAGTGACTCTCCTACCAGAAAACAACTCTTGCTCGTAGGACCAAAACCTGCATGTGATTCAACTCCATTTCTGACTGGGAAACAAACACTAGCTCGCCTTAGAAGAAACACACACTGCTTTTGAGAAAAGAGCACTCTTCTACTCTACTGTGTTTCCAAAAGGCCAGAACAGTGAGCTTGCTCAGAACAAAAGAACTGTGCTTCCTACACACACGAGCCATATCTAGTTCAACTCTGCTTAGGAAACTGAGAAGAACAGTACCCTCTCTTCATTCCAGTACACTGTATTTGCTGGGAACAGACGCGAGGGCTATTTGCACTATATATGGCAATTGGAGCGCAATAGTGACTCTCCTTACCAGAAAACAACTCTTGCTCGTAGGACCAGAAACTGCATGTGATTCAACTCCATTTCTTACTGGGAAACAAACACTAGCTCGCCTTAGAAGAAACACACTCTGCTTTTGAGAAAAGAGCACTCTTCTACTCTACTGTGTGTCCTATAGGGCCAGAACAGTGAGCTTGCTCAGAACAAAAGAACTGTGCTTCCTACACACACGGGCCATATCTTAGGAAACTGACAAGAACAGTAGCTTCTCTTCAGTCCAGTACACTGTAGTTGCTGGGAACAGACGCGAGTGCTATTTCCACTGTGTATGGCAATGGGAGCGCAATAGTGACTCTCCTTACCAGAAAACAACTCTTGCTTGTAGGACCAAAAACTGCATGTGATTCAACTCCATTTCTGACTGGGAAACAAACACTAGCTCGCCTTACGAGAAAAACACTCTGCTTTTGAGAAAAGACCACTCTTCTACTCTACTGTGATTCCTATAGGGCCAGAACAGTGAGCTTGCTCAGAACAAAAGAAATGTGCTTCCTACACACACGGGCCATATCTAGTTCAACTCTGCTTAGGAAACTGACAAGAACAGTTGCTTCTCTTCAGTCCAGTACACTGTCCTTGCTGGGAACAGACGCGAGTGCTATTTGTACTGTGTATGGCAATGGGAGCGCAATAGTGACTCTCCTTACCAGAAAACAACTCTTGCTCGTAGGACCAAAAACTTCATGTGATTCAACTCCATTTCTGACTGGGAAACAAACACTAGCTCGCCTTAGAAGAAACACACACTGCTTTTGAGAAAAGAGCACTCTTCTACTCTACTGTTTTTCCTATTGGGCCAGAACAGTGAGCTTGCTCAGAAAAAAAGAACTGTGCTTCCTACACAACGGGCCATATCTAGTTCAACTCTGCTTAGGAAACTGAGAAGAACAGTAGCTTCTCTTTAGTCCAGTACACTGTACTTGCTGGGAACAGACGCGAGTGCTATTTCCACTGTGTATGGCAATGGGAGCGCAATAGTGACTCTCCTTACCAGAAAAAAAATCTTGCTGGTAGGAACAGAAAATGCATGTGATTCAACTCCATTTCTGACTGGGAAACAAACACTAGCTCGCCTTATGAGAAAAACACTCTGCTTTTGAGAAAAGACCACTCTTCTACTCTACTGTGATTCCTATAGGGCCAGAACAGTGAGCTTGCTCAGAACAAAAGAACTGTGCTTCCTACACACACGGGCCATATCTAGTTCAACTCTGCTTAGGAAACTGACAAGAACAGTTGGTTCTCTTCAGTCCAGTACACTGTACTTGCTGGGAACAGACGCGAGTGCTATTTGCACTGTGTATGGCAATAGGAGCGCAATAGTGACTCGCTGTACCAGAAAACAACTCTTGCTCGTAGGACCAGAAAATGCATGTGATTCAACTCCATTTCTCACTTGGAAACAAACACTAGCTCGTCTTAGAAGAAACACACTCTGCTTTTGAGAAAAGACCACTCTTCTACTCTACTGTGTTTCCTATAGGGCCAGAACAGTGAGCTTGCTCAGAACAAAAGAACTGTGCTTCCTACACACACGGGCCATATCTAGTTCAACTCTGCTTAGGATACTGACAAGAACAGGAGCTTCTCTTCAGTCCAGTACACTGTAGTTGCTGGGAACAGACGCGAATGCTATTTGCGCTGTGTATGGCAATGGGAGCGCAATAGTGACTCTCCTTACCAAAAAACAACTCTTGCTCGTAGGACCAAAAACTGCATGTGATTCCACTCCATTTCTGACTGGGAAACAAACACTAGCTCGCCTTAGAAGAAACACACTCTGCTTTTCAAAAAACAGCACTCTTCTGCTCTACTTTGTTTCCCATAGGGCCAGAAGAGTGAGCTTGCTCAGAACAACAGAACTGTGCTTCCTAAACACACGGGCCATATCTAGTTCAACTCTGCTTAGGAAACTGACAAGAACAGTAGCTTCTCTTCAGTCCAGTACACTGTACATGCTGGGAACAGACGCGAGTGCTATTTGCCCTGTCTATGGCAATGGGAGCACAATAGTGACTCTCCTTACCAGAAAACAACTCTTGCTCATATGACCAGAAACTGCATGTGATTCAACACCATTTCTGACTGGGAAACAAACACTAGCTCGCCTTACGAGAAACACACTCTGCTTTTGAGAAAAGAGCACTCTTCTACTCTACTGTGTTTCCTGTAGGGCCAGAACAGTGAGCTTGCTCAGAACAAAAGAACTGTGCTTCCTAAACACACGGGCCATATCTAGTTCAACTCTGCTTAGGAAACTGACAAGAATAGTAGCTTCTCTTCAGTCCAGTACACTGTACTTGCTGGGAACAGACGCGAGTGCTATTTACACTGTGTATGGCAATGGGAGCGCAATAGTGACTCTCCTTACCAGAAAACAACTCTTGCTCGTAGGACCAGAAACTGCATGTGATTCAACTCCATTTCTGACTGGCAAACAAACACTAGCTCGCCTTAGAAGAAACACACTCTGCTTTTGAGAAAAGACCACTCTTCTACTCTACTGTGTTTCCTATAGGGCCAGAACATTGAGCTTGCTCAGAACAAAAGAACTGTGCTTCCTAAACACACGGGCCATATCTAGTTCAACTCTGCTTAGGAAACTGACAAGAACAGTAGCTTCTCTTCAGTCCAGTACACTGTACTTACTGGGAACAGACGCGAGTGCTATTTGTACTGTGTATCGCAATGGAAGCACAATAGTGTCTCTCCTTACCAGAAAACAACTCTTGCTCGTAGGACCAAAAACTGCATGTGATTCAACTCCATTTCTGACTGGGAAACAAACACTAGCTCGCCTTACGAGAAACACACTCTGCTTTTGAGAAAAGAGCACTCTTCTACTCTACTGTGTTTCCTATAGGGCCAAAAGAGTGAGCTTGCTCAGAACAAAAGAACTGTGCTTCCTACACACATGGGCCTTATCTAGTTCAACTCTGCTTAGGAAACTGACAAGAACAGTAGCTTCTCTTCAGTCCAGTACACTGTATTTGCTGGGAACAGACGCGAGTGCTATTTGCACTGTGTACGGCAATGGAAGCACAATAGTGACTCTCCTTTCCGGAAAACAACTCTTGCTCGTAGGACCAAAAACTGCATGTGATTCAACTCCATTTCTGACTGGGAAACAAACACTAGCTCGCCTTGGAAGAAACACACTCTGCTTTTGAGAAAAGAGCACTCTTCTACTCTACTGTGTTTCCTATAGGGCCAGAACAGTGAGCTTGCTCAGAACAAAGGAAATGTGCTTCCTACACACACGGGCCATATCTAGTTCAACTCTGCTTAGGAAACTGACAAGAACAGTAGCTTCTCTTCAGTTCAGTACACTGTACTTGCTGTGAACAGATGCGAGTGCTATTTGCACTGTGTATGTCAAAGGGAGCACAATAGTGACCCTCCTTACCAGAAAACAACTCTTGCTCGTAGGACCAAAAACTGCATGTGTTTCAACTCCATTTCTGACTGGGAAACAAACACTAGCTCGCCTTAGAAGAAACACACTCTGCTTTTGAGAAAAGACCACTCTTCTACTCTACTGTATTTCCTATAGGGCCAGAACAGTGAGCTTGCTCAGAACAAAAGAACTCTGCTTCCTACACACACGGGCCATATCTAGTTCAACTCTGTTTAGGAAACTGACAAGAACAGTAGCTTCTCTTCAGTCCAGTACACTGTACTTGCTGGGAACAGTCGCGAGTGCTATTTGTTCTGTGTATGGCAATGGGAGCGCAATAGTGACTCTCCTACCAGAAAACAACTCTTGCTCGTAGGACCAAAACCTGCATGTGATTCAACTCCATTTCTGACTGGGAAACAAACACTAGCTCGCCTTAGAGGAAACACACACTGCTTTTGAGAAAAGAGCACTCTTCTACTCTACTGTGTTTCCTATAGGGCCAGAACAGTGAGCTTGCTCAGAACAAAAGAACTGTGCTTCCTACACACACGAGCCATATCTAGTTCAACTCTGCTTAGGAAACTGAGAAGAACAGTACCCTCTCTTCAGTCCAGTACACTGTATTTGCTGGGAACAGACGCGAGGGCTATTTGCACTGTATATGGCAATTGGAGCGCAATAGTGACTCACCTTACCAGAAAACAACTCTTGCTCGTAGGACCAGAAACTGCATGTGATTCAACTCCATTTCTTACTGGGAAACAAACACTAGCTCGCCTTAGAAGAAACACACTCTGCTTTTGAGTAAAGACCACTCTTCTACTCTACTGTGTGTCCTATAGGGCCAGAACAGTGAGCTTGCTCAGAACAAAAGAACTGTGCTTCCTACACACACGGACCATATCTTAGGAAACTGACAAGAACAGTAGCTTCTCTTCAGTCCAGTACACTGTAGTTGCTGGGAACAGACGCGAGTGCTATTTCCACTGTGTATGGCAATGGGAGCGCAATAGTGACTCTCCTTACCAGAAAACAACTCTTGCTCGTAGGACCAAAAACTGCATGTGATTCAACTCCATTTCTGACTGGGAAACAAACACTAGCTCGCCTTACGAGAAAAACACTCTGCTTTTGAGAAAAGACCACTCTTCTACTCTACTGTGTTTCCAATAGGGCCAGAACAGTGAGCTTGCTCAGAACAAAAGAACTCTGCTTCCTACACACACAGGCCATATCTAGTTCAACTCTGCTTAGGAAACTGACAAGAACAGTAGCTTCTCTTCAGTCCAGTACACTGTATTTGCTAGGACCAGACGCGAGTGCTATTTGTACTGTGTATGGCAATGTGAGCGCAATAGTGACTCTCCTACCAGAAAACAACTCTTGCTCGTAGGACCAAAAACTGCATGTGATTCAACTCCATTTCTGACTCGGAAACAAACGATAGCTCGCCTTACGAGAAACACACTCTGCTTTTGAGAAAAGAGCACTCTTCTACTCTACTGTGTTTCCTATAGATCCATAAGAGTGAGCTTGCTCAGAACAAATGAACTGTGTTTCCTACACACACGGGCCATATCTAGTTCAACTCTGCTTAGGAAACTGACAAGAACAGTAGCTTCTCTTCACTCCAGTACACTGTACTTGCTGGGAACAGACACGAGTGCTATTTGTACTGTGTATGGCAATGGGAGCGCAATAGTGACTCTCCTTACCAGAAAACAACTCTTGCTCGCAGGACCAAAAACTGCATGTGATTCAACTCCAATTCTGATTGGGAAACAAACACTAGCTAGCCTTACGAGAAACACACTCTGCTTTTGAGAAAAGACCACTCTTCTACTCTACTGTGATTCCTATAGGGCCAGAACAGTGAGCTTGCTCAGAACAAAAGAACTGTGCTTCCTACACACACGGGCCATATCTAGTTCGACTCTGCTTAGGAAACTGAGAAGAACAGTTGCTTCTCTTCAGTCCAGTACACTATACTTGCTGGGAACAGACGCGAGTGCTATTTGCACTGTGTATGGCAATGGGAGCGCAATAGTGACTCTCCTTACCAGAAAACAACTCTTGCTCGTAGGACCAAAAACTGCATGTGATTCAACTCCATTTCTGACTGGGAAACAAACACTAGCTCGCCTTAGAAGAAACACACTCTGCTTTTGAGAAAAGACCACTCATCTACTCTACTGTGTTTCCTATAGGGCCAGAACAGTGAGCTTGCTCAGAACAAGAGAACTTTGCTTCCTACATACACGGGCCATATCTAGTTCAACTCTGCTTAGGAAACTGACAAGAACAGTATCTTCTCTTCAGTCCAGTACACTGTACTTGCTGGGAACAGACGCTAGTGCTATTTGTTCTGTGTATGGCAATGGGAGCGCAATAGTGACTCTCCTACCAGAAAACAACTCTTGCTCATAGGACCAAAAACTGCATGTGTTTCAACTCCATTTATGACTGGGAAACAAACACTAGCTCGCCTTAGAAGAAACACACTCTGCTTTTGAGAAAAGAGCACTCTTCTACTCTACTGTGTTTCCTATAGAGCCAGAACAGTAAGCTTGCTCAGAACAAAAGAACTCTGCTTCCTACACACACGGGCCATATCTAGTTCATTTCTGTTTAGGAAAATGACAAGAACAGTAGCTTCTCTTCAGTCCAGTACACTGTACTTGCTGGGAACAGACGCGAGTGCTATTTGTTCTGTGTATGGCAATGGGAGCGCAATAGTGACTCTCCTACCAGAAAACCACTCTTGCTCGTAGGACCAAAAACTGCATGTGATTCAACTCCATTTCTGACTGGGAAACAAACACTAGCTCGCCTTAGAAGAAACACACTCTGCTTTTGAGAAAAGAGAACTCTTCTACTCCACTGTGTTTCCTATAGGGCCAGAACACTGAGCTTGCTCAGAACAAAAGTACTGTGCTTTCTACACACACGAGCAATATCTAGTTCAACTCTGCTTAGGAAACTGACAAGAACAGTACCCTCTCTTCAGTCCAGTACACTGTAGTTGCTGGGAACAGACGCGAGGGCTATTTGCACTGTATATGTCAATTGGAGCACAATAGTGACTCTACTCACCAGAAAACAACTCTTGCTCGTAGGACCAGAAACTGCATGTGATTCAACTCCATTTCTGACTGGGAAACAAACACTAGCTCGCCTTAGAAGAAACACACTCTGCTTTTGAGAAAAGAGCACTCTTCTACTCTACTGTGTTTCCTATAGGGCCAGAACAGTGAGCTTGCTCAGAACAAAAGAACTGTGCTTCCTACACACACGGGCCATATCTAGTTCAACTCTGCTTAGGAAACTGACAAGAACAGTAGCTTCACTTCAGTCCAGTACACTGTAGTTGCTGGGAACAGACGCGAGTGCTATTTGCACTGTGTATGGCAATGGGAGCGCAATAGTGACACTCCTTACCAGAAAACAACTCTTGCTGGTAGGACCAAAAACTGCATGTGATTCAACTCCATTTCTGACTGGAAAACAAACACTAGCTCACCTTACGAGAAACACACTCTGCTTTTGAGAAAAGACCACTCTTCTACTCTACTGTGATTCCTATAGGGCCAGAACAGTGAGCTTGCTCAGAACAAAAGAACTGTGCTTCCTACACACACGGGCCATATCTAGTTCAACTCTGCTTAGGAAACTGACAAGAACAGTAGCTTCTCTTCAGTTCAGTACACTGTACTTGCTGTGAACAGATGCGAGTGCTATTTGCACTGTGTATGTCAAAGGGAGCACAATAGTGACCCTCCTTACCAGAAAACAACTCTTGCTCGTAGGACCAAAAACTGCATGTGTTTCAACTCCATTTCTGACTGGGAAAAAAACACTAGCTCGCCTTAGAAGAAACACACTCTGCTTTTGAGAAAAGACCACTCTTCTACTCTACTGTATTTCCTATAGGGCCAGAACAGTGAGCTTGCTCAGAACAAAAGAACTCTGCTTCCTACACACACGGGCCATATCTAGTTCAACTCTGTTTAGGAAACTGACAAGAACAGCAGCTTCTCTTCAGTCCAGTACACTGTACTTGCTGGGAACAGACGCGAGTGCTATTTGTTCTGTGTATGGCAATGGGAGCGCAATAGTGACTCTCCTACCAGAAAACCACTCTTGCTCGTAGGACCAAAAACTGCATGTGATTCAACTCCATTTCTGACTGGGAAAAAAACACTAGCTCGCCTTAGAAGAAACACACTCTGCTTTTGAGAAAAGAGAACTCTTCTACTCCACTGTGTTTCCTAAAGGGCCAGAACAGTGAGCTTGCTCAGAACAAAAGTACTGTGCTTCCTACACACACGAGCAATATCTAGTTCAACTCTGCTTAGGAAACTGACAAGAACAGTACCCTCTCTTCAGTCCAGTACACTGTAGTTGCTGGGAACAGACGCGAGGGCTATTTGCACTGTATATGGCAATTGGAGCGCAATAGTGACTCTACTCACCAGAAAACAACTCTTGCTCGTAGGACCAGAAACTGCATGTGATTCAACTCCATTTCTGACTGGGAAACAAACACTAGCTCGCCTTAGAAGAAACACACTCTGCTTTTGAGAAAAGAGCACTCTTCTACTCTAATGTGTTTCCTATAGGGCCAGAACAGTGAGCTTGCTCAGAACAAAAGAACTGTGCTTCCTACACACACGGGCCATATCTAGTTCAACTCTGCTTAGTAAACTGACAAGAACAGTAGCTTCACTTCAGTCCAGTACACTGTAGTTGCTGGGAACAGACGCGAGTGCTATTTGCACTGTGTATGGCAATGGGAGCGCAATAGTGACACTCCTTACCAGAAAACAACTCTTGCTGGTAGGACCAAAAACTGTATGTGATTCAACTCCATTTCTGACTGGAAAACAAACACTAGCTCACCTTACGAGAAACACACTCTGCTTTTGAGAAAAGACCACTCTTCTACTCTACTGTGATTCCTATAGGGCCAGAACAGTGAGCTTGCTCAGAACAAAAGAAATGTGCTTCCTACACACACGGGCCATATCTAGTTCAACTCTGCTTAGGAAACTGACAAGAACAGTAGCTTCTCTTCAGTTCAGTACACTGTACTTGCTGTGAACAGATGCGAGTGCTATTTGCACTGTGTATGTCAAAGGGAGCACAATAGTGACCCTCCTTACCAGAAAACAACTCTTGCTCGTAGGACCAAAAACTGCATGTGTTTCAACTCCATTTCTGACTGGGAAACAAACCCTAGCTCGCCTTAGAAGACACACACTCTGCTATTGAGAAAAGACCACTCTTCTACTCTACTGTATTTCCTATAGGGCCAGAACAGTGAGCTTGCTCAGAACAAAAGAACTCTGCTTCCTACACACACGGGCCATATCTAGTTCAACTCTGTTTAGGAAACTGACAAGAACAGTAGCTTCTCTTCAGTCCAGTACACTGTACTTGCTGGGAACAGACGCGAGTGCTATTTGTTCTGTGTATGGCAATGGGAGCGCAATAGTGACTCTCCTACCAGAAAACAACTCTTGCTCGTAGGACCAAAACCTGCATGTGATTCAACTCCATTTCTGACTGGGAAACAAACACTAGCTCGCCTTAGAAGAAACACACACTGCTTTTGAGAAAAGAGCACTCTTCTACTCTACTGTGTTTCCTATAGGGCCAGAACAGTGAGCTTGCTCAGAACAAAAGAACTGTGCTTCCTACACACACGAGCCATATCTAGTTCAACTCTGCTTAGGAAACTGAGAAGAACAGTACCCTCTCTTCAGTCCAGTACACTGTATTTGCTGGGAACAGACGCGAGGGCTATTTGCACTGTATATGGCAATTGGAGCGCAATAGTGACTCTCCTTACCAGAAAACAACTCTTGCTCGTAGGACCAGAAACTGCATGTCATTCAACTACATTTCTGATTGGGAAAAAAACACTAGCTTGCCTTGCAAGAAAAACACTCTGCTTTTTAGATAGGAGCACTCTTCTACTCTACTGAGTTTCCTATAGGGAAGAGTGAGCTTACTCAGAACGAAAGAACTGTGCTTCGTACATACACGGGTCATATCTAGTTCAACTCTGCTTTGGAAACTGACAAGAACAGTAGCTTCTCTTCAGTCCAGTACACTTTACTTGCTGGGAACAGACACGAGTGCTATTTGCACTGTGTATGGCAATTGGAGCGCAATAGTGACTCTCCTTACCAGAAAACAACTCTTGCTCGTATGACCAGAAACTGCATGTGATTCAACTCCATTTCTGACTGGGAAACAAACACTAGCTCGCCTTACTAGAAACACACTCTGCTTTTGAGAAAAGAGCACTCTTCTACTCTACTGTGTTTCCTATAGGGCCAGAACAGTGAGTTTGCTCAGAACAAAAGAACTGTGCTTCCTACACACACGGGCCATATCTAGTTCAACTCTGCTTAGGAAACTGACAAGAACAGTAGCTTCTCTTCAGTCCAGTACACTGTAGTTGCTGGGAACAGACGCGAGTGCTATTTCCACTGTGTATGGCAATGGGAGCGCAATAGTGACTCTCCTTACCAGAAAACAACTCTTGCTCGTAGGACCAAAAACTGCATGTGATTCAACTCCATTTCTGACTGGGAAACAAACACTAGCTCGCCTTACGAGAAAAACACTCTGCTTTTGAGAAAAGACCACTCTTCTACTCTACTGTGATTCCTATAGGGCCAGAACAGTGAGCTTGCTCAGAACAAAAGTACTGTGCTTCCTACACACACGGGCCATATCTAGTTCAACTCTGCTTAGGAAACTGACAAGAACAGTTGCTTCTCTTCAGTCCAGTACACTGTACTTGCTGGGAACAGACGCGAGTGCTATTTGTACTGTGTATGGCAATGGGAGCGCAATAGTGACTCTCCTTACCAGAAAACAACTCTTGCTCGTAGGACCAACAACTTCATGGGATTCAACTCCATTTCTGACTGGGAAACAAACACTAGCTCGCCTTACGAGAAAAACACTCTGCTTTTGAGAAAAGACCACTCTTCTACTCTACTGTGATTCCTATAGGGCCAGAACAGTGAGCTTGCTCAGAACAAAAGAACTGTGCTTCCTACACACATGGGCCATATCTAGTTCAACTCTGCTTAGAAAACTGAGAAGAACAGTACCCTCTCTTCAGTCCAGTACACTGTAGTTGCTGGGAACAGACGCGAGTGCTATTTGCACTGTATATGGCAATGGGAGCGCAAGAGTGACTCTCCTTACCAGATAACAACTCTTGCTCGTAGGACCAGAAACTGCATGTGATTCAACTCATTTTCTGACTGGGAAACAAACACTGGCTCGTCTTACATTAAACACACTCTGCTTTCGAGTAAATAGCACTCTTCTACTCTACTGTGTTTCCTATAGGGCCAGAACAGTGAGCTTGCTCAGAACAAAAGAACTGTGCTTCCTACACACACGGGCCATATCTAGTTCAACTCTGCTTAGGAAACTGACAAGAACAGTAGCTTCTCTTCAGTCCAGTACACTGTACTTGCTGTGAACAGACGCGAGTGCTATTTGTACTGTGTTTGGCAAAGGGAGCACAATAGTGACCCTCCTTACCAGAAAACAACTCTTGCTCGTAGGAACAAAACCTGCATGTGTTTCAACTCCATTTCTGACTGGGAAACAAACACTAGCTCGCCTTAGAAGAAACACACTCTGCTTTTGAGAAAAGACCACTCGTCAACTCTACTGTGTTTCCTATAGGGCCAGAACAGTGAGCTTGCTCAGAACAAAAGAACTCTGCTTCCTACACACACGGGCCATATCTAGTTCAACTCTGTTAAGAAAACTGACAAGAACAGTAGCCTCTCTTCAGTCCAGTACACTGTACTTGCTGGGAACAGACGCAAGGGCTATTTGCACTGTATATGGCAATTGGAGCGCAATAGTGACTCTACTTACCAGAAAACAACTCTTGCTCGTAGGACCAGAAACTGCATGTGATTCAACTCCATTTCTGACTGGGAAACAAACACTAGCTCGCCTTAGAAGAAACACACTCTGCTTTTGAGAAAAGAGCACTCTTCTACTCTACTGTGTTTCCTATAGGGCCAGAACAGTGAGCTTGCTCAGAACAAAAGAACTGTGCTTCCTACACACACGAGCCATATCTAGTTCAACTCTGCTTAGGAAACTGACAAGAACAGTGCCCTCTCTTCAGTCCAGTACACTGTAGTTGCTGGGAACAGACGCGAGGGCTATTTGCACTGTATATGGCAATTGGAGCACAATAGTGACTCTCCTTACCAGAAAACAACTCTTGATCGTAGGACCAGAAACGGCATGTGATTCAACTCCATTTCAGACTGGGAAACAAACACTAGCTCACATTAGAAGAAACACACTCTGCTTTTGAGAAAAGACCACTCTTCTACTCTACTGTGTTTCCTATAGTGCCAGAACAGTGAGCTTGCTCAGAACAAAAGAACTCTGCTTCCTACACACAAAGGCCATATCTAGTTCAACTCTGCTTAGGAAACTGACAAGAACAGTAGCTTCTCTTCAGTCCAGTACACTGTATTTGCTGGGAACAGAGGCGAGTGCTATTTGTACTGTGTATGGCAATGGGAGCGCAATAGTGACTCTCCTACCAGAAAACAACTCTTGCTCGTAGGACCAAAAACTGCATGTGATTCAACTCCACTTCTGACAGGGAAACAAACACTAGCTCGCCTTAGAAGAAACACACTCTGCTTTTGAGAAAAGAGCACTCTACTACTCTACTGTGTTTCCTATAGGGCCAGAACAGTGAGCTTGCTCAGAAAAAAAGAACTGTGCTTCCTACACACACGGGCCATATCTAGTTCAACTCTGCTTAGGAAACTGAGAAGAACAGTACCCTCTTTTCAGTCCAGTACACTGTAGTTGCTGGGAACAGACGCGAGTGCTATTTGCACTGTATATGGCAATGGGAGCACAAGAGTGACTCTCCTTACCAGATACCAACTCTTGCTCGTAGGACCAGAAACTGCATGTGATTCAACTCCATTTCTGACTGGGAAACAAACACTGGCTCGTCTTACATTAAACACACTCTGCTTTCCAGTAAATAGCACTCTTCTACTCTACTGTGTTTCCTATAGGGCCAGAACAGTGAGCTTGCTCAGAAAAAAAGAACTGTGCTTCCTACACACACGGGCCATATCTAGTTCAACTCTGCTTAGGAAACTGACAAGAACAGTAGCTTCTCTTCAGTCCAGTACACTGTAGTTGCTGTGAACAGAAGCGAGTGCTATTTGCACTGTGTTTGGCAAAGGGAGCACAATAGTGACCCTCCTTACCAGAAAACAACTCTTGCTCGTAGGACCAAAAACTGCATGTGATTCAACTCCATTTCTGACTGGGAAACAAACACTAGCTTGCCTTATAAGAAACATACTCTGCTTTTGAGAAAAGACCACTCTTCTACTCTACTGTGTTTCCAATAGGGCCAGAACAGTGAGCTTGCTCAGAACAAAAGAACTGTGCTTCCTACACACACGGGCCATATCTAGTTCAACTCTGCTTAGGAAACTGACAAGAACAGTACCCTCTCTTCAGTCCAGTACACTGTAGTTGCTGGGAACAGACGCGAGGGCTATTTGCACTGTATATGGCAATTGGAGCGCAATAGTGACTCTACTTACCAGAAAACAACTCTTTCTCGTAGGACCAGAAACTGCATGTGATTCAACTCCATTTCTGACTGGGAAACAAACACTAGCTCGCCTTAGAAGAAACACACTCTGCTTTTGAGATAAGAGCACTCTTCTACTCTACTGTGTTTCCAATAGGGCCAGAACAGTGAGCTTGCTCAGAACAAAAGAACTCTGCTTCCTACACACACAGGCCATATCTAGTTCAAGTCTGCTTAGGAAACTGACAAGAACAGTAGCTTCTCTTCAGTCCAGTACACTGTATTTGCTGGGACCAGACGCGAGTGCTATTTGTACTGTGTATGGCAATGTGAGCGCAATAGTGACTCTCCTACCAGAAAACAACTCTTGCTCGTAGGACCAAAAACTGCATGTGATTCAACTCCATTTCTGACTCGGAAACAAACGATAGCTCGCCTTACGAGAAACACACTCTGCTTTTGAGAAAAGAGCACTCTTCTACTCTACTGTGTTTCCTATAGGGCCATAAGAGTGAGCTTGCTCAGAACAAATGAACTGTGCTTCCTACACACACGGGCCATATCTAGTTCAACTCTGCTTAGGAAACTGACAAGAACAGTAGCTTCTCTTCACTCCAGTACACTGTACTTGCTGGGAACAGACGCGAGTGCTATTTGTACTGTGTATGGCAATGGGAGCGCAATAGTGACTCTCCTTACCAGAAAACAACTCTTGCTCGGAGGACCAAAAACTGCATGTGATTCAACTCCAATTCTGATTGGGAAACAAACACTAGCTCGCCTTACGAGAAACACACTCTTCTTTTGAGAAAAGACCACTCTTCTACTCTACTGTGTGTCCTATAGGGCCAGAACAGTGAGCTTGCTCAGAACAAAAGAACTGTGCTTCCTACACACACGGGCCATATCTAGTTCGACTCTGCTTAGGAAACTGAGAAGAACAGTTGCTTCTCTTCAGTCCAGTACACTATACTTGCTGGGAACAGACGCGAGTGCTATATGCACTGTGTATGGCAATGGGAGCGCAATAGTGACTCTCCTTACCAGAAAACAACTCTTGCTCGTAGGACCAAAAACTGCATGTGATTCAACTCCATTTCTGACTGGGAAACAAACACTAGCTCGCCTTAGAAGAAACACACTCTGCTTTTGAGAAAAGACCACTCATCTACTCTACTGTGTTTGCTATAGGGCCAGAACAGTGAGCTTGCTCAGAACAAGAGAACTTTGCTTCCTACATACACGGGCCATATCTAGTTCAACTCTGCTTAGGAAACTGACAAGAACAGTATCTTCTCTTCAGTCCAGTACACTGTACTTGCTGGGAACAGACGCTAGTGCTATTTGTTCTGTGTATGGCAATGGGAGCGCAATAGTGACTCTCCTACCAGAAAACAACTCTTGCTCGTAGGACCAAAAACTGCATGTGTTTCAACTCCATTTATGACTGGGAAACAAACACTAGCTCGCCTTAGAAGAAACACACTCTGCTTTTGAGAAAAGAGCACTCTTCTACTCTACTGTGTTTCCTATAGGGCCAGAACAGTGAGCTTGCTCAGAACAAAAGAACTCTGCTTCCTACACACACGGGCCATATCTAGTTCATTTCTGTTTAGGAAACTGACAAGAACAGTAGCTTCTCTTCAGTCCAGTACACTGTACTTGCTGGGAACAGACGCGAGTGCTATTTGTTCTGTGTATGGCAATGGGAGCGCAATAGTGACTCTCCTACCAGAAAACCACTCTTGCTCGTAGGACCAAAAACTGCATGTGATTCAACTCCATTTCTGACTGGGAAAAAAACACTAGCTCGCCTTAGAAGAAACACACTCTGCTTTTGAGAAAAGAGAACTCTTCTACTCCACTGTGTTTCCTATAGGGCCAGAACAGTGAGCTTGCTCAGAACAAAAGTACTGTGCTTCCTACACACACGAGCAATATCTAGTTCAACTCTGCTTAGGAAACTGACAAGAACAGTACCCTCTCTTCAGTCCAGTACACTGTAGTTGCTGGGAACAGACGCGAGGGCTATTTGCACTGTATATGGCAATTGGAGCGCAATAGTGACTCTACTCACCAGAAAACAACTCTTGCTCGTAGGACCAGAAACTGCATGTGATTCAACTCCATTTTTGACTGGGAAACAAACACTAGCTCGCCTTAGAAGAAACACACTCTGCTTTTGAGAAAAGAGCACTCTTCTACTCTACTGTGTTTCCTATAGGGCCAGAACAGTGAGCTTGCTCAGAACAAAAGAACTGTGCTTCCTACGCACACGAGCCATATCTAGTTCAACTCTGCTTAGGAAACTGACAAGAACAGTACCCTCTCTTCAGTCGAGTACACTGTAGTTGCTGGGAACAGACGCGAGGGCTATTTGCACTGTATATGGCAATGGGAGCGCAAGAGTGACTCTCCTTACCAGAAAACAACTCTTGCTCGCAGGACCAAAAACTGCATGTGATTCAACTCCAATTCTGATTGGGAAACAAACACTAGCTAGCCTTACGAGAAACACACTCTGCTTTTGAGAAAAGACCACTCTTCTACTCTACTGTGATTCCTATAGGGCCAGAACAGTGAGCTTGCTCAGAACAAAAGAACTGTGCTTCCTACACACACGGGCCATATCTAGTTCGACTCTGCTTAGGAAACTGAGAAGAACAGTTGCTTCTCTTCAGTCCAGTACACTATACTTGCTGGGAACAGACGCGAGTGCTATTTGCACTGTGTATGGCAATGGGAGCGCAATAGTGACTCTCCTTACCAGAAAACAACTCTTGCTCGTAGGACCAAAAACTGCATGTGATTCAACTCCATTTCTGACTGGGAAACAAACACTAGCTCGCCTTAGAAGAAACACACTCTGCTTTTGAGAAAAGACCACTCATCTACTCTACTGTGTTTCCTATAGGGCCAGAACAGTGAGCTTGCTCAGAACAAGAGAACTTTGCTTCCTACATACACGGGCCATATCTAGTTCAACTCTGCTTAGGAAACTGACAAGAACAGTATCTTCTCTTCAGTCCAGTACACTGTACTTGCTGGGAACAGACGCTAGTGCTATTTGTTCTGTGTATGGCAATGGGAGCGCAATAGTGACTCTCCTACCAGAAAACAACTCTTGCTCATAGGACCAAAAACTGCATGTGTTTCAACTCCATTTATGACTGGGAAACAAACACTAGCTCGCCTTAGAAGAAACACACTCTGCTTTTGAGAAAAGAGCACTCTTCTACTCTACTGTGTTTCCTATAGAGCCAGAACAGTAAGCTTGCTCAGAACAAAAGAACTCTGCTTCCTACACACACGGGCCATATCTAGTTCATTTCTGTTTAGGAAAATGACAAGAACAGTAGCTTCTCTTCAGTCCAGTACACTGTACTTGCTGGGAACAGACGCGAGTGCTATTTGTTCTGTGTATGGCAATGGGAGCGCAATAGTGACTCTCCTACCAGAAAACCACTCTTGCTCGTAGGACCAAAAACTGCATGTGATTCAACTCCATTTCTGACTGGGAAACAAACACTAGCTCGCCTTAGAAGAAACACACTCTGCTTTTGAGAAAAGAGAACTCTTCTACTCCACTGTGTTTCCTATAGGGCCAGAACACTGAGCTTGCTCAGAACAAAAGTACTGTGCTTTCTACACACACGAGCAATATCTAGTTCAACTCTGCTTAGGAAACTGACAAGAACAGTACCCTCTCTTCAGTCCAGTACACTGTAGTTGCTGGGAACAGACGCGAGGGCTATTTGCACTGTATATGGCAATTGGAGCACAATAGTGACTCTACTCACCAGAAAACAACTCTTGCTCGTAGGACCAGAAACTGCATGTGATTCAACTCCATTTCTGACTGGGAAACAAACACTAGCTCGCCTTAGAAGAAACACACTCTGCTTTTGAGAAAAGAGCACTCTTCTACTCTACTGTGTTTCCTATAGGGCCAGAACAGTGAGCTTGCTCAGAACAAAAGAACTGTGCTTCCTACACACACGGGCCATATCTAGTTCAACTCTGCTTAGGAAACTGACAAGAACAGTAGCTTCACTTCAGTCCAGTACACTGTAGTTGCTGGGAACAGACGCGAGTGCTATTTGCACTGTGTATGGCAATGGGAGCGCAATAGTGACACTCCTTACCAGAAAACAACTCTTGCTGGTAGGACCAAAAACTGCATGTGATTCAACTCCATTTCTGACTGGAAAACAAACACTAGCTCGCCTTAGAAGAAACACACTCTGCTTTTGAGAAAAGACCACTCTTCTACTCTACTGTGATTCCTATAGGGCCAGAACAGTGAGCTTGCTCAGAACAAAAGAACTGTGCTTCCTACACACACGGGCCATATCTAGTTCAACTCTGCTTAGGAAACTGACAAGAACAGTAGCTTCTCTTCAGTTCAGTACACTGTACTTGCTGTGAACAGATGCGAGTGCTATTTGCACTGTGTATGTCAAAGGGAGCACAATAGTGACCCTCCTTACCAGAAAACAACTCTTGCTCGTAGGACCAAAAACTGCATGTGTTTCAACTCCATTTCTGACTGGGAAAAAAACACTAGCTCGCCTTAGAAGAAACACACTCTGCTTTTGAGAAAAGACCACTCTTCTACTCTACTGTATTTCCTATAGGGCCAGAACAGTGAGCTTGCTCAGAACAAAAGAACTCTGCTTCCTACACACACGGGCCATATCTAGTTCAACTCTGTTTAGGAAACTGACAAGAACAGCAGCTTCTCTTCAGTCCAGTACACTGTACTTGCTGGGAACAGACGCGAGTGCTATTTGTTCTGTGTATGGCAATGGGAGCGCAATAGTGACTCTCCTACCAGAAAACCACTCTTGCTCGTAGGACCAAAAACTGCATGTGATTCAACTCCATTTCTGACTGGGAAACAAACACTAGCTCGCCTTACTAGAAACACACTCTGCTTTTGAGAAAAGAGCACTCTTCTACTCCACTGTGTTTCCTAAAGGGCCAGAACAGTGAGTTTGCTCAGAACAAAAGAACTGTGCTTCCTACACACACGAGCAATATCTAGTTCAACTCTGCTTAGGAAACTGACAAGAACAGTAGCTTCTCTTCAGTCCAGTACACTGTAGTTGCTGGGAACAGACGCGAGTGCTATTTCCACTGTGTATGGCAATGGGAGCGCAATAGTGACTCTCCTTACCAGAAAACAACTCTTGCTCGTAGGACCAAAAACTGCATGTGATTCAACTCCATTTCTGACTGGGAAACAAACACTAGCTCGCCTTACGAGAAAAACACTCTGCTTTTGAGAAAAGACCACTCTTCTACTCTACTGTGATTCCTATAGGGCCAGAACAGTGAGCTTGCTCAGAACAAAAGTACTGTGCTTCCTACACACACGGGCCATATCTAGTTCAACTCTGCTTAGGAAACTGACAAGAACAGTTGCTTCTCTTCAGTCCAGTACACTGTACTTGCTGGGAACAGACGCGAGTGCTATTTGTACTGTGTATGGCAATGGGAGCGCAATAGTGACTCTCCTTACCAGAAAACAACTCTTGCTCGTAGGACCAACAACTTCATGGGATTCAACTCCATTTCTGACTGGGAAACAAACACTAGCTCGCCTTACGAGAAAAACACTCTGCTTTTGAGAAAAGACCACTCTTCTACTCTACTGTGATTCCTATAGGGCCAGAACAGTGAGCTTGCTCAGAACAAAAGAACTGTGCTTCCTACACACATGGGCCATATCTAGTTCAACTCTGCTTAGAAAACTGAGAAGAACAGTACCCTCTCTTCAGTCCAGTACACTGTAGTTGCTGGGAACAGACGCGAGTGCTATTTGCACTGTATATGGCAATGGGAGCGCAAGAGTGACTCTCCTTACCAGATAACAACTCTTGCTCGTAGGACCAGAAACTGCATGTGATTCAACTCATTTTCTGACTGGGAAACAAACACTGGCTCGTCTTACATTAAACACACTCTGCTTTCGAGTAAATAGCACTCTTCTACTCTACTGTGTTTCCTATAGGGCCAGAACAGTGAGCTTGCTCAGAACAAAAGAACTGTGCTTCCTACACACACGGGCCATATCTAGTTCAACTCTGCTTAGGAAACTGACAAGAACAGTAGCTTCTCTTCAGTCCAGTACACTGTACTTGCTGTGAACAGACGCGAGTGCTATTTGTACTGTGTTTGGCAAAGGGAGCACAATAGTGACCCTCCTTACCAGAAAACAACTCTTGCTCGTAGGAACAAAACCTGCATGTGTTTCAACTCCATTTCTGACTGGGAAACAAACACTAGCTCGCCTTAGAAGAAACACACTCTGCTTTTGAGAAAAGACCACTCGTCAACTCTACTGTGTTTCCTATAGGGCCAGAACAGTGAGCTTGCTCAGAACAAAAGAACTCTGCTTCCTACACACACGGGCCATATCTAGTTCAACTCTGTTAAGAAAACTGACAAGAACAGTAGCCTCTCTTCAGTCCAGTACACTGTACTTGCTGGGAACAGACGCAAGGGCTATTTGCACTGTATATGGCAATTGGAGCGCAATAGTGACTCTACTTACCAGAAAACAACTCTTGCTCGTAGGACCAGAAACTGCATGTGATTCAACTCCATTTCTGACTGGGAAACAAACACTAGCTCGCCTTAGAAGAAACACACTCTGCTTTTGAGAAAAGAGCACTCTTCTACTCTACTGTGTTTCCTATAGGGCCAGAACAGTGAGCTTGCTCAGAACAAAAGAACTGTGCTTCCTACACACACGAGCCATATCTAGTTCAACTCTGCTTAGGAAACTGACAAGAACAGTGCCCTCTCTTCAGTCCAGTACACTGTAGTTGCTGGGAACAGACGCGAGGGCTATTTGCACTGTATATGGCAATTGGAGCACAATAGTGACTCTCCTTACCAGAAAACAACTCTTGATCGTAGGACCAGAAACGGCATGTGATTCAACTCCATTTCAGACTGGGAAACAAACACTAGCTCACATTAGAAGAAACACACTCTGCTTTTGAGAAAAGACCACTCTTCTACTCTACTGTGTTTCCTATAGTGCCAGAACAGTGAGCTTGCTCAGAACAAAAGAACTCTGCTTCCTACACACAAAGGCCATATCTAGTTCAACTCTGCTTAGGAAACTGACAAGAACAGTAGCTTCTCTTCAGTCCAGTACACTGTATTTGCTGGGAACAGAGGCGAGTGCTATTTGTACTGTGTATGGCAATGGGAGCGCAATAGTGACTCTCCTACCAGAAAACAACTCTTGCTCGTAGGACCAAAAACTGCATGTGATTCAACTCCACTTCTGACAGGGAAACAAACACTAGCTCGCCTTAGAAGAAACACACTCTGCTTTTGAGAAAAGAGCACTCTACTACTCTACTGTGTTTCCTATAGGGCCAGAACAGTGAGCTTGCTCAGAAAAAAAGAACTGTGCTTCCTACACACACGGGCCATATCTAGTTCAACTCTGCTTAGGAAACTGAGAAGAACAGTACCCTCTTTTCAGTCCAGTACACTGTAGTTGCTGGGAACAGACGCGAGTGCTATTTGCACTGTATATGGCAATGGGAGCACAAGAGTGACTCTCCTTACCAGATACCAACTCTTGCTCGTAGGACCAGAAACTGCATGTGATTCAACTCCATTTCTGACTGGGAAACAAACACTGGCTCGTCTTACATTAAACACACTCTGCTTTCCAGTAAATAGCACTCTTCTACTCTACTGTGTTTCCTATAGGGCCAGAACAGTGAGCTTGCTCAGAAAAAAAGAACTGTGCTTCCTACACACACGGGCCATATCTAGTTCAACTCTGCTTAGGAAACTGACAAGAACAGTAGCTTCTCTTCAGTCCAGTACACTGTAGTTGCTGTGAACAGAAGCGAGTGCTATTTGCACTGTGTTTGGCAAAGGGAGCACAATAGTGACCCTCCTTACCAGAAAACAACTCTTGCTCGTAGGACCAAAAACTGCATGTGATTCAACTCCATTTCTGACTGGGAAACAAACACTAGCTTGCCTTATAAGAAACATACTCTGCTTTTGAGAAAAGACCACTCTTCTACTCTACTGTGTTTCCAATAGGGCCAGAACAGTGAGCTTGCTCAGAACAAAAGAACTGTGCTTCCTACACACACGGGCCATATCTAGTTCAACTCTGCTTAGGAAACTGACAAGAACAGTACCCTCTCTTCAGTCCAGTACACTGTAGTTGCTGGGAACAGACGCGAGGGCTATTTGCACTGTATATGGCAATTGGAGCGCAATAGTGACTCTACTTACCAGAAAACAACTCTTTCTCGTAGGACCAGAAACTGCATGTGATTCAACTCCATTTCTGACTGGGAAACAAACACTAGCTCGCCTTAGAAGAAACACACTCTGCTTTTGAGATAAGAGCACTCTTCTACTCTACTGTGTTTCCAATAGGGCCAGAACAGTGAGCTTGCTCAGAACAAAAGAACTCTGCTTCCTACACACACAGGCCATATCTAGTTCAAGTCTGCTTAGGAAACTGACAAGAACAGTAGCTTCTCTTCAGTCCAGTACACTGTATTTGCTGGGACCAGACGCGAGTGCTATTTGTACTGTGTATGGCAATGTGAGCGCAATAGTGACTCTCCTACCAGAAAACAACTCTTGCTCGTAGGACCAAAAACTGCATGTGATTCAACTCCATTTCTGACTCGGAAACAAACGATAGCTCGCCTTACGAGAAACACACTCTGCTTTTGAGAAAAGAGCACTCTTCTACTCTACTGTGTTTCCTATAGGGCCATAAGAGTGAGCTTGCTCAGAACAAATGAACTGTGCTTCCTACACACACGGGCCATATCTAGTTCAACTCTGCTTAGGAAACTGACAAGAACAGTAGCTTCTCTTCACTCCAGTACACTGTACTTGCTGGGAACAGACGCGAGTGCTATTTGTACTGTGTATGGCAATGGGAGCGCAATAGTGACTCTCCTTACCAGAAAACAACTCTTGCTCGGAGGACCAAAAACTGCATGTGATTCAACTCCAATTCTGATTGGGAAACAAACACTAGCTCGCCTTACGAGAAACACACTCTTCTTTTGAGAAAAGACCACTCTTCTACTCTACTGTGTGTCCTATAGGGCCAGAACAGTGAGCTTGCTCAGAACAAAAGAACTGTGCTTCCTACACACACGGGCCATATCTAGTTCGACTCTGCTTAGGAAACTGAGAAGAACAGTTGCTTCTCTTCAGTCCAGTACACTATACTTGCTGGGAACAGACGCGAGTGCTATATGCACTGTGTATGGCAATGGGAGCGCAATAGTGACTCTCCTTACCAGAAAACAACTCTTGCTCGTAGGACCAAAAACTGCATGTGATTCAACTCCATTTCTGACTGGGAAACAAACACTAGCTCGCCTTAGAAGAAACACACTCTGCTTTTGAGAAAAGACCACTCATCTACTCTACTGTGTTTGCTATAGGGCCAGAACAGTGAGCTTGCTCAGAACAAGAGAACTTTGCTTCCTACATACACGGGCCATATCTAGTTCAACTCTGCTTAGGAAACTGACAAGAACAGTATCTTCTCTTCAGTCCAGTACACTGTACTTGCTGGGAACAGACGCTAGTGCTATTTGTTCTGTGTATGGCAATGGGAGCGCAATAGTGACTCTCCTACCAGAAAACAACTCTTGCTCGTAGGACCAAAAACTGCATGTGTTTCAACTCCATTTATGACTGGGAAACAAACACTAGCTCGCCTTAGAAGAAACACACTCTGCTTTTGAGAAAAGAGCACTCTTCTACTCTACTGTGTTTCCTATAGGGCCAGAACAGTGAGCTTGCTCAGAACAAAAGAACTCTGCTTCCTACACACACGGGCCATATCTAGTTCATTTCTGTTTAGGAAACTGACAAGAACAGTAGCTTCTCTTCAGTCCAGTACACTGTACTTGCTGGGAACAGACGCGAGTGCTATTTGTTCTGTGTATGGCAATGGGAGCGCAATAGTGACTCTCCTACCAGAAAACCACTCTTGCTCGTAGGACCAAAAACTGCATGTGATTCAACTCCATTTCTGACTGGGAAAAAAACACTAGCTCGCCTTAGAAGAAACACACTCTGCTTTTGAGAAAAGAGAACTCTTCTACTCCACTGTGTTTCCTATAGGGCCAGAACAGTGAGCTTGCTCAGAACAAAAGTACTGTGCTTCCTACACACACGAGCAATATCTAGTTCAACTCTGCTTAGGAAACTGACAAGAACAGTACCCTCTCTTCAGTCCAGTACACTGTAGTTGCTGGGAACAGACGCGAGGGCTATTTGCACTGTATATGGCAATTGGAGCGCAATAGTGACTCTACTCACCAGAAAACAACTCTTGCTCGTAGGACCAGAAACTGCATGTGATTCAACTCCATTTTTGACTGGGAAACAAACACTAGCTCGCCTTAGAAGAAACACACTCTGCTTTTGAGAAAAGAGCACTCTTCTACTCTACTGTGTTTCCTATAGGGCCAGAACAGTGAGCTTGCTCAGAACAAAAGAACTGTGCTTCCTACACACACGGGCCATATCTAGTTCAACTCTGCTTAGGAAACTGACAAGAACAGTAGCTTCACTTCAGTCCAGTACACTGTAGTTGCTGGGAACAGACGCGAGTGCTATTTGCACTGTGTATGGCAATGGGAGCGCAATAGTGACACTCCTTACCAGAAAACAACTCTTGCTGGTAGGACCAAAAACTGCATGTGATTCAACTCCATTTCTGACTGGAAAACAAACACTAGCTCACCTTACGAGAAACACACTCTGCTTTTGAGAAAAGACCACTCTTCTACTCTACTGTGATTCCTATAGGGCCAGAACAGTGAGCTTGCTCAGAACAAAAGAAATGAGCTTCCTACACACACGGGCCATATCTAGTTCAACTCTGCTTAGGAAACTGACAAGAACAGTAGCTTCTCTTCAGTTCAGTACACTGTACTTGCTGTGAACAGATGCGAGTGCTATTTGCACTGTGTATGTCAAAGGGAGCACAATAGTGACCCTCCTTACCAGAAAACAACTCTTGCTCGTAGGACCAAAAACTGCATGTGTTTCAACTCCATTTCTGACTGGGAAACAAACACTAGCTCGCCTTAGAAGAAACACACTCTGCTTTTGAGAAAAGACCACTCTTCTACTCTACTGTATTTCCTATAGGGCCAGAACAGTGAGCTTGCTCAGAACAAAAGAACTCTGCTTCCTACACACACGGGCCATATCTAGTTCAACTCTGTTTAGGAAACTGACAAGAACAGTAGCTTCTCTTCAGTCCAGTACACTGTACTTGCTGGGAACAGACGCGAGTGCTATTTGTTCTGTGTATGGCAATGGGAGCGCAATAGTGACTCTCCTACCAGAAAACAACTCTTGCTCGTAGGACCAAAACCTGCATGTGATTCAACTCCATTTCTGACTGGGAAACAAACACTAGCTCGCCTTAGAAGAAACACACACTGCTTTTGAGAAAAGAGCACTCTTCTACTCTACTGTGTTTCCAAAAGGCCAGAACAGTGAGCTTGCTCAGAACAAAAGAACTGTGCTTCCTACACACACGAGCCATATCTAGTTCAACTCTGCTTAGGAAACTGAGAAGAACAGTACCCTCTCTTCATTCCAGTACACTGTATTTGCTGGGAACAGACGCGAGGGCTATTTGCACTATATATGGCAATTGGAGCGCAATAGTGACTCTCCTTACCAGAAAACAACTCTTGCTCGTAGGACCAGAAACTGCATGTGATTCAACTCCATTTCTTACTGGGAAACAAACACTAGCTCGCCTTAGAAGAAACACACTCTGCTTTTGAGAAAAGAGCACTCTTCTACTCTACTGTGTGTCCTATAGGGCCAGAACAGTGAGCTTGCTCAGAACAAAAGAACTGTGCTTCCTACACACACGGGCCATATCTTAGGAAACTGACAAGAACAGTAGCTTCTCTTCAGTCCAGTACACTGTAGTTGCTGGGAACAGACGCGAGTGCTATTTCCACTGTGTATGGCAATGGGAGCGCAATAGTGACTCTCCTTACCAGAAAACAACTCTTGCTTGTAGGACCAAAAACTGCATGTGATTCAACTCCATTTCTGACTGGGAAACAAACACTAGCTCGCCTTACGAGAAAAACACTCTGCTTTTGAGAAAAGACCACTCTTCTACTCTACTGTGATTCCTATAGGGCCAGAACAGTGAGCTTGCTCAGAACAAAAGAAATGTGCTTCCTACACACACGGGCCATATCTAGTTCAACTCTGCTTAGGAAACTGACAAGAACAGTTGCTTCTCTTCAGTCCAGTACACTGTCCTTGCTGGGAACAGACGCGAGTGCTATTTGTACTGTGTATGGCAATGGGAGCGCAATAGTGACTCTCCTTACCAGAAAACAACTCTTGCTCGTAGGACCAAAAACTTCATGTGATTCAACTCCATTTCTGACTGGGAAACAAACACTAGCTCGCCTTAGAAGAAACACACACTGCTTTTGAGAAAAGAGCACTCTTCTACTCTACTGTTTTTCCTATTGGGCCAGAACAGTGAGCTTGCTCAGAAAAAAAGAACTGTGCTTCCTACACAACGGGCCATATCTAGTTCAACTCTGCTTAGGAAACTGAGAAGAACAGTAGCTTCTCTTTAGTCCAGTACACTGTACTTGCTGGGAACAGACGCGAGTGCTATTTCCACTGTGTATGGCAATGGGAGCGCAATAGTGACTCTCCTTACCAGAAAAAAAATCTTGCTGGTAGGAACAGAAAATGCATGTGATTCAACTCCATTTCTGACTGGGAAACAAACACTAGCTCGCCTTATGAGAAAAACACTCTGCTTTTGAGAAAAGACCACTCTTCTACTCTACTGTGATTCCTATAGGGCCAGAACAGTGAGCTTGCTCAGAACAAAAGAACTGTGCTTCCTACACACACGGGCCATATCTAGTTCAACTCTGCTTAGGAAACTGACAAGAACAGTTGGTTCTCTTCAGTCCAGTACACTGTACTTGCTGGGAACAGACGCGAGTGCTATTTGCACTGTGTATGGCAATAGGAGCGCAATAGTGACTCGCTGTACCAGAAAACAACTCTTGCTCGTAGGACCAGAAAATGCATGTGATTCAACTCCATTTCTCACTTGGAAACAAACACTAGCTCGTCTTAGAAGAAACACACTCTGCTTTTGAGAAAAGACCACTCTTCTACTCTACTGTGTTTCCTATAGGGCCAGAACAGTGAGCTTGCTCAGAACAAAAGAACTGTGCTTCCTACACACACGGGCCATATCTAGTTCAACTCTGCTTAGGATACTGACAAGAACAGGAGCTTCTCTTCAGTCCAGTACACTGTAGTTGCTGGGAACAGACGCGAATGCTAATTGCGCTGTGTATGGCAATGGGAGCGCAATAGTGACTCTCCTTACCAAAAAACAACTCTTGCTCGTAGGACCAAAAACTGCATGTGATTCCACTCCATTTCTGACTGGGAAACAAACACTAGCTCGCCTTAGAAGAAACACACTCTGCTTTTCAAAAAACAGCACTCTTCTGCTCTACTTTGTTTCCCATAGGGCCAGAAGAGTGAGCTTGCTCAGAACAACAGAACTGTGCTTCCTAAACACACGGGCCATATCTAGTTCAACTCTGCTTAGGAAACTGACAAGAACAGTAGCTTCTCTTCAGTCCAGTACACTGTACATGCTGGGAACAGACGCGAGTGCTATTTGCCCTGTCTATGGCAATGGGAGCACAATAGTGACTCTCCTTACCAGAAAACAACTCTTGCTCATATGACCAGAAACTGCATGTGATTCAACACCATTTCTGACTGGGAAACAAACACTAGCTCGCCTTACGAGAAACACACTCTGCTTTTGAGAAAAGAGCACTCTTCTACTCTACTGTGTTTCCTGTAGGGCCAGAACAGTGAGCTTGCTCAGAACAAAAGAACTGTGCTTCCTAAACACACGGGCCATATCTAGTTCAACTCTGCTTAGGAAACTGACAAGAATAGTAGCTTCTCTTCAGTCCAGTACACTGTACTTGCTGGGAACAGACGCGAGTGCTATTTACACTGTGTATGGCAATGGGAGCGCAATAGTGACTCTCCTTACCAGAAAACAACTCTTGCTCGTAGGACCAGAAACTGCATGTGATTCAACTCCATTTCTGACTGGCAAACAAACACTAGCTCGCCTTAGAAGAAACACACTCTGCTTTTGAGAAAAGACCACTCTTCTACTCTACTGTGTTTCCTATAGGGCCAGAACAGTGAGCTTGCTCAGAACAAAAGAACTGTGCTTCCTAAACACACGGGCCATATCTAGTTCAACTCTGCTTAGGAAACTGACAAGAACAGTAGCTTCTCTTCAGTCCAGTACACTGTACTTACTGGGAACAGACGCGAGTGCTATTTGTACTGTGTATCGCAATGGAAGCACAATAGTGTCTCTCCTTACCAGAAAACAACTCTTGCTCGTAGGACCAAAAACTGCATGTGATTCAACTCCATTTCTGACTGGGAAACAAACACTAGCTCGCCTTACGAGAAACACACTCTGCTTTTGAGAAAAGAGCACTCTTCTACTCTACTGTGTTTCCTATAGGGCCAAAAGAGTGAGCTTGCTCAGAACAAAAGAACTGTGCTTCCTACACACATGGGCCTTATCTAGTTCAACTCTGCTTAGGAAACTGACAAGAACAGTAGCTTCTCTTCAGTCCAGTACACTGTATTTGCTGGGAACAGACGCGAGTGCTATTTGCACTGTGTACGGCAATGGAAGCACAATAGTGACTCTCCTTTCCGGAAAACAACTCTTGCTCGTAGGACCAAAAACTGCATGTGATTCAACTCCATTTCTGACTGGGAAACAAACACTAGCTCGCCTTGGAAGAAACACACTCTGCTTTTGAGAAAAGAGCACTCTTCTACTCTACTGTGTTTCCTATAGGGCCAGAACAGTGAGCTTGCTCAGAACAAAGGAAATGTGCTTCCTACACACACGGGCCATATCTAGTTCAACTCTGCTTAGGAAACTGACAAGAACAGTAGCTTCTCTTCAGTTCAGTACACTGTACTTGCTGTGAACAGATGCGAGTGCTATTTGCACTGTGTATGTCAAAGGGAGCACAATAGTGACCCTCCTTACCAGAAAACAACTCTTGCTCGTAGGACCAAAAACTGCATGTGTTTCAACTCCATTTCTGACTGGGAAACAAACACTAGCTCGCCTTAGAAGAAACACACTCTGCTTTTGAGAAAAGACCACTCTTCTACTCTACTGTATTTCCTATAGGGCCAGAACAGTGAGCTTGCTCAGAACAAAAGAACTCTGCTTCCTACACACACGGGCCATATCTAGTTCAACTCTGTTTAGGAAACTGACAAGAACAGTAGCTTCTCTTCAGTCCAGTACACTGTACTTGCTGGGAACAGTCGCGAGTGCTATTTGTTCTGTGTATGGCAATGGGAGCGCAATAGTGACTCTCCTACCAGAAAACAACTCTTGCTCGTAGGACCAAAACCTGCATGTGATTCAACTCCATTTCTGACTGGGAAACAAACACTAGCTCGCCTTAGAGGAAACACACACTGCTTTTGAGAAAAGAGCACTCTTCTACTCTACTGTGTTTCCTATAGGGCCAGAACAGTGAGCTTGCTCAGAACAAAAGAACTGTGCTTCCTACACACACGAGCCATATCTAGTTCAACTCTGCTTAGGAAACTGAGAAGAACAGTACCCTCTCTTCAGTCCAGTACACTGTATTTGCTGGGAACAGACGCGAGGGCTATTTGCACTGTATATGGCAATTGGAGCGCAATAGTGACTCACCTTACCAGAAAACAACTCTTGCTCGTAGGACCAGAAACTGCATGTGATTCAACTCCATTTCTTACTGGGAAACAAACACTAGCTCGCCTTAGAAGAAACACACTCTGCTTTTGAGTAAAGACCACTCTTCTACTCTACTGTGTGTCCTATAGGGCCAGAACAGTGAGCTTGCTCAGAACAAAAGAACTGTGCTTCCTACACACACGGACCATATCTTAGGAAACTGACAAGAACAGTAGCTTCTCTTCAGTCCAGTACACTGTAGTTGCTGGGAACAGACGCGAGTGCTATTTCCACTGTGTATGGCAATGGGAGCGCAATAGTGACTCTCCTTACCAGAAAACAACTCTTGCTCGTAGGACCAAAAACTGCATGTGATTCAACTCCATTTCTGACTGGGAAACAAACACTAGCTCGCCTTACGAGAAAAACACTCTGCTTTTGAGAAAAGACCACTCTTCTACTCTACTGTGTTTCCAATAGGGCCAGAACAGTGAGCTTGCTCAGAACAAAAGAACTCTGCTTCCTACACACACAGGCCATATCTAGTTCAACTCTGCTTAGGAAACTGACAAGAACAGTAGCTTCTCTTCAGTCCAGTACACTGTATTTGCTAGGACCAGACGCGAGTGCTATTTGTACTGTGTATGGCAATGTGAGCGCAATAGTGACTCTCCTACCAGAAAACAACTCTTGCTCGTAGGACCAAAAACTGCATGTGATTCAACTCCATTTCTGACTCGGAAACAAACGATAGCTCGCCTTACGAGAAACACACTCTGCTTTTGAGAAAAGAGCACTCTTCTACTCTACTGTGTTTCCTATAGATCCATAAGAGTGAGCTTGCTCAGAACAAATGAACTGTGTTTCCTACACACACGGGCCATATCTAGTTCAACTCTGCTTAGGAAACTGACAAGAACAGTAGCTTCTCTTCACTCCAGTACACTGTACTTGCTGGGAACAGACACGAGTGCTATTTGTACTGTGTATGGCAATGGGAGCGCAATAGTGACTCTCCTTACCAGAAAACAACTCTTGCTCGCAGGACCAAAAACTGCATGTGATTCAACTCCAATTCTGATTGGGAAACAAACACTAGCTAGCCTTACGAGAAACACACTCTGCTTTTGAGAAAAGACCACTCTTCTACTCTACTGTGATTCCTATAGGGCCAGAACAGTGAGCTTGCTCAGAACAAAAGAACTGTGCTTCCTACACACACGGGCCATATCTAGTTCGACTCTGCTTAGGAAACTGAGAAGAACAGTTGCTTCTCTTCAGTCCAGTACACTATACTTGCTGGGAACAGACGCGAGTGCTATTTGCACTGTGTATGGCAATGGGAGCGCAATAGTGACTCTCCTTACCAGAAAACAACTCTTGCTCGTAGGACCAAAAACTGCATGTGATTCAACTCCATTTCTGACTGGGAAACAAACACTAGCTCGCCTTAGAAGAAACACACTCTGCTTTTGAGAAAAGACCACTCATCTACTCTACTGTGTTTCCTATAGGGCCAGAACAGTGAGCTTGCTCAGAACAAGAGAACTTTGCTTCCTACATACACGGGCCATATCTAGTTCAACTCTGCTTAGGAAACTGACAAGAACAGTATCTTCTCTTCAGTCCAGTACACTGTACTTGCTGGGAACAGACGCTAGTGCTATTTGTTCTGTGTATGGCAATGGGAGCGCAATAGTGACTCTCCTACCAGAAAACAACTCTTGCTCATAGGACCAAAAACTGCATGTGTTTCAACTCCATTTATGACTGGGAAACAAACACTAGCTCGCCTTAGAAGAAACACACTCTGCTTTTGAGAAAAGAGCACTCTTCTACTCTACTGTGTTTCCTATAGAGCCAGAACAGTAAGCTTGCTCAGAACAAAAGAACTCTGCTTCCTACACACACGGGCCATATCTAGTTCATTTCTGTTTAGGAAAATGACAAGAACAGTAGCTTCTCTTCAGTCCAGTACACTGTACTTGCTGGGAACAGACGCGAGTGCTATTTGTTCTGTGTATGGCAATGGGAGCGCAATAGTGACTCTCCTACCAGAAAACCACTCTTGCTCGTAGGACCAAAAACTGCATGTGATTCAACTCCATTTCTGACTGGGAAACAAACACTAGCTCGCCTTAGAAGAAACACACTCTGCTTTTGAGAAAAGAGAACTCTTCTACTCCACTGTGTTTCCTATAGGGCCAGAACACTGAGCTTGCTCAGAACAAAAGTACTGTGCTTTCTACACACACGAGCAATATCTAGTTCAACTCTGCTTAGGAAACTGACAAGAACAGTACCCTCTCTTCAGTCCAGTACACTGTAGTTGCTGGGAACAGACGCGAGGGCTATTTGCACTGTATATGGCAATTGGAGCACAATAGTGACTCTACTCACCAGAAAACAACTCTTGCTCGTAGGACCAGAAACTGCATGTGATTCAACTCCATTTCTGACTGGGAAACAAACACTAGCTCGCCTTAGAAGAAACACACTCTGCTTTTGAGAAAAGAGCACTCTTCTACTCTACTGTGTTTCCTATAGGGCCAGAACAGTGAGCTTGCTCAGAACAAAAGAACTGTGCTTCCTACACACACGGGCCATATCTAGTTCAACTCTGCTTAGGAAACTGACAAGAACAGTAGCTTCACTTCAGTCCAGTACACTGTAGTTGCTGGGAACAGACGCGAGTGCTATTTGCACTGTGTATGGCAATGGGAGCGCAATAGTGACACTCCTTACCAGAAAACAACTCTTGCTGGTAGGACCAAAAACTGCATGTGATTCAACTCCATTTCTGACTGGAAAACAAACACTAGCTCACCTTACGAGAAACACACTCTGCTCAGAACAAAAGAACTGTGCTTCCTACACACACGGGCCATATCTAGTTCAACTCTGCTTAGGAAACTGACAAGAACAGTAGCTTCTCTTCAGTTCAGTACACTGTACTTGCTGTGAACAGATGCGAGTGCTATTTGCACTGTGTATGTCAAAGGGAGCACAATAGTGACCCTCCTTACCAGAAAACAACTCTTGCTCGTAGGACCAAAAACTGCATGTGTTTCAACTCCATTTCTGACTGGGAAAAAAACACTAGCTCGCCTTAGAAGAAACACACTCTGCTTTTGAGAAAAGACCACTCTTCTACTCTACTGTATTTCCTATAGGGCCAGAACAGTGAGCTTGCTCAGAACAAAAGAACTCTGCTTCCTACACACACGGGCCATATCTAGTTCAACTCTGTTTAGGAAACTGACAAGAACAGCAGCTTCTCTTCAGTCCAGTACACTGTACTTGCTGGGAACAGACGCGAGTGCTATTTGTTCTGTGTATGGCAATGGGAGCGCAATAGTGACTCTCCTACCAGAAAACAACTCTTGCTCGTAGGACCAGAAACTGCATGTGATTCAACTCCATTTCTGACTGGGAAACAAACACTAGCTCGCCTTAGAAGAAACACACACTGCTTTTGAGAAAAGAGCACTCTTCTACTCTACTGTGTTTCCTATAGGGCCAGAACAGTGAGCTTGCTCAGAACCAAAGAACTGTGCTTTCTACACACACGAGCCATATCTAGTTCAACTCTGCTTAGGAAACTGAGAAGAACAGTACCCTCTCTTCAGTCCAGTACACTGTATTTGCTGGGAACAGACGCGAGGGCTATTTGCACTGTATATGGCAATTGGAGCGCAATAGTGACTCTCCTTACCAGAAAACAACTCTTGATCGTAGGACCAGAAACTGCATGTGATTCAACTCCATTTCTTACTGGGAAACAAACACTAGCTCGCCTTAGAAGAAACACACTCTGCTTTTGAGAAAAGACCACTCTTCTACTGTACTGTGTTTCCTATAGGGCCAGAACAGTGAGCTTGCTCAGAACAAAAGAACTGTGCTTCCTACACACACGGGCCATATCTAGTTCAACTCTGCTTAGGAAACTGACAAGAACAGTAGCTTCTCTTCAGTCCAGTACACTGTAGTTGCTGGGAACAGACGCGAGTGCTATTTCCACTGTGTATGGCAATGGGAGCGAAATAGTGACTCTCCTTACCAGAAAACAACTCTTGCTCGTAGGACCAAAAACTGCATGTGATTCAACTCCATTTCTGACTGGGAAACAAACACTAGCTCGCCTTACGAGAAAAACACTCTGCTTTTGAGAAAAGACCACTCTTCTACTCTACTGTGATTCCTATAGGGCCAGAACAGTGAGCTTGCTCAGAACAAAAGTACTGTGCTTCCTACACACACGGGCCATATCTAGTTCAACTCTGCTTAGGAAACTGACAAGAACAGTTGCTTCTCTTCAGTCCAGTACACTGTACTTGCTGGGAACAGACGCGAGTGCTATTTGTACTGTGTATGGCAATGGGAGCGCAATAGTGACTCTCCTTACCAGAAAACAACTCTTGCTCGTAGGACCAAAAACTTCATGTGATTCAACTCCATTTCTGACTGGGAAACAAACACTAGCTCGCCTTACGAGAAAAACACTCTGCTTTTGAGAAAAGAATACTCTTCTACTCTACTGTGATTCCTATAGGGCCAGAACAGTGAGCATGCTCAGAACAAAAGAACTGTGCTTCCTACACACATGGGCCATATCTAGTTCAACTCTGCTTAGAAAACTGAGAAGAACAGTACCCTCTCTTCAGTCCAGTACACTGTAGTTGCTGGGAACAGACGCGAGTGCTATTTGCACTGTATATGGCAATGGGAGCGCAAGAGTGACTCTCCTTACCAGATAACAACTCTTGCTCGTAGGACCAGAAACTGCATGTGATTCAACTCATTTTCTGACTGGGAAACAAACACTGGCTCGTCTTACATTAAACACACTCTGCTTTCGAGTAAATAGCACTCTTCTACTCTACTGTGTTTCCTATAGGGCCAGAACAGTGAGCTTGCTCAGAACAAAAGAACTGTGCTTCCTACACACACGGGCCATATCTAGTTCAACTCTGCTTAGGAAACTGACAAGAACAGTAGCTTCTCTTCAGTCCAGTACACTGTACTTGCTGTGAACAGACGCGAGTGCTATTTGTACTGTGTTTGGTCTAGGGAGCACAATAGTGACCCTCCTTACCAGAAAACAACTCTTGCTCATAGGACCAAAACCTGCATGTGTTTCAACTCCATTTCTGACTGGGAAACAAACACTAGCTCGCCTTAGAAGAAACACACTCTGCTTTTGAGAAAAGACCACTCGTCAACTCTACTGTGTTTCCTATAGGGCCAGAACAGTGAGCTTGCTCAGAACAAAAGAACTCTGCTTCCTACACACACGGGCCATATCTAGTTCAACTCTGTTAAGAAAACTGACAAGAACAGTAGCCTCTCTTCAGTCCAGTACACTGTACTTGCTGGGAACAGACGCGAGGGCTATTTGCACTGTATATGGAAATTGGAGCGCAATAGTGACTCTACTTACCAGAAAACAACTCTTGCTCGTAGGACCAGAAACTGCATGTGATTCAACTCCATTTCTGACTGGGAAACAAACACTAGCTCGCCTTAGAAGAAACACACTCTGCTTTTGAGAAAAGAGCACTCTTCTACTCTACTGTGTTTCCTATAGGGCCAGAACAGTGAGCTTGCTCAGAACAAAAAAACTTTGCTTCCTACACACACGAGCCATATCTAGTTCAACTCTGCTTAGGAAACTGACAAGAACAGTGCCCTCTCTTCAGTCCAGTACACTGTGGTTGCTGGGAACAGACGCGAGGGCTATTTGCACTGTATATGGCAATTGGAGCACAATAGTGTCTCTCCTTACCAGAAAACAACTCTTGCTCTTAGGACCAAAAACTGCATGTGATTCAACTCCATTTCTGACTGGGAAACAAACACTAGCTCATCTTAGAAGAAACATACTCTGCTTTTGAGAAAAGACCACACTTCTACTCAACTGTGTTTCCTATAGGGCCAGAACAGTGAGCTTGCTCAGAACAAAGAACTGTGCTTCCTACACACACGGGCCATATCTAGTTCAACTCTGCTTAGGAAACTGACAAGAACAGTAGCTTCTCTTCAGTCCAGTACACTGTATTTGCTGGGAACAGAGGCGAGTGCTATTTGTACTGTGTATGGCAATGGGAGCGCAATAGTGACTCTCCTACCAGAAAACAACTCTTGCTCGTAGGACCAAAAACTGCATGTGATTCAACTCCACTTCTGACTGGGAAACAAACACTAGCTCGCCTTAGAAGAAACACACTCTGCTTTTGAGAAAAGAGCACTCTTCTACTCTACTGTGTTTCCTATAGGGCCAGAACAGTGAGCTTGCTCAGAACAAAAGAACTGTGCTTCCTACACACACGGGCCATATCTAGTTCAACTCTGCTTAGGAAACTGAGAAGAACAGTACCCTCTCTTCAGTCCAGTACACTGTAGTTGCTGGGAACAGACGCGAGTGCTATTTGCACTGTATATGGCAATGGGAGCACAAGAGTGACTCTCCTTACCAGATAACAACTCTTGCTCGTAGGACCAGAAACTGCATGTGATTCAACTCCATTTCTGACTGGGAAACAAACACTGGCTCGTCTTACATTAAACACACTCTGCTTTCGAGTAAATAGCACTCTTCTACTCTACTGTGTTTCCTATAGGGCCAGAACAGTGAGCTTGCTCAGAACAAAAGAACTGTGCTTCCTACACACACGGGCCATATCTAGTTCAACTCTGCTTAGGAAACTGACAAGAACAGTAGCTTCTCTTCAGTCCAGTACACTGTAGTTGCTGGGAACAGACGCGAGTGCTATTTGCACTGTGTTTGGCAAAGGGAGCACAATAGTGACCCTCCTTACCAGAAAACAAATCTTGCTCGTAGGACCAAAAACTGCATGTGTTTCAACTCCATTTCTGACTGGGAAACAAACACTAGCTCGCCTTAGAAGAAACACACTCTGCTTTTGAGAAAAGACCACTCTTCTACTCTACTGTGTTTCCAATAGGGCCAGAACAGTGAGCTTGCTCAGAACAAAAGAACTGTGCTTCCTACACACACGGGCCATATCTAGTTCAACTCTGCTTAGGAAACTGACAAGAACAGTACCCTCTCTTCAGTCCAGTACACTGTAGTTGCTGGGAAGAGACGCGAGGGCTATTTGCACTGTATATGGCAATTGGAGCGCAATAGTGACTCTACTTACCAGAAAACAACTCTTTCTCGTAGGACCAGAAACTGCATGTGATTCAACTCCATTTCTGACTGGGAAACAAACACTAGCTCGCCTTAGAAGAAACACACTCTGCTTTTGAGATAAGAGCACTCTTCTACTCTACTGTGTTTCCAATAGGGCCAGAACAGTGAGCTTGCTCAGAACAAAAGAACTCTGCTTCCTACACACACAGGCCATATCTAGTTCAAGTCTGCTTAGGAAACTGACAAGAACAGTAGCTTCTCTTCAGTCCAGTACACTGTATTTGCTGGGACCAGACGCGAGTGCTATTTGTACTGTGTATGGCAATGTGAGCGCAATAGTGACTCTCCTACCAGAAAACAACTCTTGCTCGTAGGACCAAAAACTGCATGTGATTCAACTCCATTTCTGACTCGGAAACAAACGATAGCTCGCCTTACGAGAAACACACTCTGCTTTTGAGAAAAGAGCACTCTTCTACTCTACTGTGTTTCCTATAGGGCCATAAGAGTGAGCTTGCTCAGAACAAATGAACTGTGCTTCCTACACACACGGGCCATATCTAGTTCAACTCTGCTTAGGAAACTGACAAGAACAGTAGCTTCTCTTCAGTCCAGTACACTGTACTTGCTGGGAACAGACGCGAGTGCTATTTGTACTGTGTATGGCAATGGGAGCGCAATAGTGACTCTCCTTACCAGAAAACAACTCTTGCTCGGAGGACCAAAAACTGCATGTGATTCAACTCCAATTCTGATTGGGAAACAAACACTAGCTCGCCTTACGAGAAACACACTCTTCTTTTGAGAAAAGACCACTCTTCTACTCTACTGTGATTCCTATAGGGCCAGAACAGTGAGCTTGCTCAGAACAAAAGAATTGTGCTTCCTACACACACGGGCCATATCTAGTTCGACTCTGCTTAGGAAACTGAGAAGAACAGTTGCTTCTCTTCAGTCCAGTACACTATACTTGCTGGGAACAGACGCGAGTGCTATTTGCACTGTGTATGGCAATGGGAGCGCAATAGTGACTCTCCTTACCAGAAAACAACTCTTGCTCGTAGGACCAAAAACTGCATGTGATTCAACTCCATTTCGGACTGGGAAACAAACGCTAGCTCGCCTTAGAAGAAACACACTCTGCTTTTGAGAAAAGACCACTCTTCTACTCTACTGTGTTTCCTATAGTGCCAGAACAGTGAGCTTGCTCAGAACAAAAGAACTGTGCTTCCTACACACACGGGCCATATCTAGTTCAACTCTGCTTAGGAAACTGACAAGAACAGTAGCTTCTCTTCAGTCCAGTACACTGTAGTTGCTGGGAACAGACGCGAGTGCTATTTGCACTGTGTTTGGCAAAGGGAGCACAATAGTGACCCTCCTTACCAGAAAACAAATCTTGCTCGTAGGACCAAAAACTGCATGTGTTTCAACTCCATTTCTGACTGGGAAACAAACACTAGCTCGCCTTAGAAGAAACACACTCTGCTTTTGAGAAAAGACCACTCTTCTACTCTACTGTGTTTCCAATAGGGCCAGAACAGTGAGCTTGCTCAGAACAAAAGAACTGTGCTTCCTACACACACGGGCCATATCTAGTTCAACTCTGCTTAGGAAACTGACAAGAACAGTACCCTCTCTTCAGTCCAGTACACTGTAGTTGCTGGGAAGAGACGCGAGGGCTATTTGCACTGTATATGGCAATTGGAGCGCAATAGTGACTCTACTTACCAGAAAACAACTCTTTCTCGTAGGACCAGAAACTGCATGTGATTCAACTCCATTTCTGACTGGGAAACAAACACTAGCTCGCCTTAGAAGAAACACACTCTGCTTTTGAGATAAGAGCACTCTTCTACTCTACTGTGTTTCCAATAGGGCCAGAACAGTGAGCTTGCTCAGAACAAAAGAACTCTGCTTCCTACACACACAGGCCATATCTAGTTCAACTCTGCTTAGGAAACTGACAAGAACAGTAGCTTCTCTTCAGTCCAGTACACTGTATTTGCTGGGACCAGACGCGAGTGCTATTTGTACTGTGTATGGCAATGTGAGCGCAATAGTGACTCTCCTACCAGAAAACAACTCTTGCTCGTAGGACCAAAAACTGCATGTGATTCAACTCCATTTCTGACTCAGAAACAAACGATAGCTCGCCTTACGAGAAACACACTCTGCTTTTGAGAAAAGAGCACTCTTCTACTCTACTGTGTTTCCTATAGGGCCATAAGAGTGAGCTTGCTCAGAACAAATGAACTGTGCTTCCTACACACACGGGCCATATCTAGTTCAACTCTGCTTAGGAAACTGACAAGAACAGTAGCTTCTCTTCACTCCAGTACACTGTACTTGCTGGGAACAGACGCGAGTGCTATTTGTACTGTGTATGGCAATGGGAGCGCAATAGTGACTCTCCTTACCAGAAAACAACTCTTGCTCGGAGGACCAAAAACTGCATGTGATTCAACTCCAATTCTGATTGGGAAACAAACACTAGCTCGCCTTACGAGAAACACACTCTTCTTTTGAGAAAAGACCACTCTTCTACTCTACTGTGATTCCTATAGGGCCAGAACAGTGAGCTTGCTCAGAACAAAAGAATTGTGCTTCCTACACACACGGGCCATATCTAGTTCGACTCTGCTTAGGAAACTGAGAAGAACAGTTGCTTCTCTTCAGTCCAGTACACTATACTTGCTGGGAACAGACGCGAGTGCTATTTGCACTGTGTATGGCAATGGGAGCGCAATAGTGACTCTCCTTACCAGAAAACAACTCTTGCTCGTAGGACCAAAAACTGCATGTGATTCAACTCCATTTCTGACTGGGAAACAAACGCTAGCTCGCCTTAGAAGAAACACACTCTGCTTTTGAGAAAAGACCACTCATCTACTCTACTGTGTTTGCTATAGGGCCAGAACAGTGAGCTTGCTCAGAACAAGAGAACTTTGCTTCCTACATACACGGGCCATATCTAGTTCAACTCTGCTTAGGAAACTGACAAGAACAGTATCTTCTCTTCAGTCCAGTACACTGTACTTGCTGGGAACAGACGATAGTGATATTTGTTCTGTGTATGGCAATGGGAGCGCAATAGTGACTCTCCTACCGGAAAACAACTCTTGCTCGTAGGACCAAAAACTGCATGTGTTTCAACTCCATTTATGACTGGGAAACAAACACTAGCTCGCCTTAGAAGAAACACACTCTGCTTTTGAGAAAAGAGCACTCTTCTACTCTACTGTGTTTCCTATAGGGCCAGAACAGTGAGCTTGCTCAGAACAAAAGAACTCTGCTTCCTACACACACGGGCCATATCTAGTTCATTTCTGTTTAGGAAAATGACAAGAATAGTAGCTTCTCTTCAGTCCAGTACACTGTACTTGCTGGGAACAGACGCGAGTGCTATTTGTTCTGTGTATGGCAATGGGAGCGCAATAGTGACTCTCCTACCAGAAAACCACTCTTGCTCGTAGGACCAAAAACTGCATGTGATTCAACTCCATTTCTGACTGGGAAAAAAACACTAGCTCGCCTTAGAAGAAACACACTCTGCTTTTGAGAAAAGAGAACTCTTCTACTCCACTGTGTTTCTATAGGGCCAGAACAGTGAGCTTGCTCAGAACAAAAGTACTGTGCTTCCTACACACACGAGCAATATCTAGTTCAACTCTGCTTAGGAAACTGACAAGAACAGTACCCTCTCTTCAGTCCAGTACAATGTAGTTGCTGGGAACATAAGCGAGGGCTATTTGCACTGTATAATGGCAATTGGAGCGCAATAGTGACTCTACTCACCAGAAAACAACTCTTGCTCGTAGGACCAGAAACTGCATGTGATTCAACTCCATTTCTGACTGGGAAACAAACACTAGCTCGCCTTAGAAGAAACACACTCTGCTTTTGAGAAAAGAGCACTCTTCTACTCTACTGTGTTTCCTATAGGGCCAGAACAGTGAGCTTGCAAAGAACAAAAGAACTGTGCTTCCTACACACACGGGCCATATCTAGTTCAACTCTGCTTAGGAAACTGACAAGAACAGTAGCTTCACTTCAGTCCAGTACACTGTACTTGCTGGGAACAGACGCGAGTGCTATTTCCACTCTGTATGGCAATGGGAGCGCAATAGTGACTCTCCTTACCAGAAAAAAACTCTTGCTGGTAGGAACAGAAAATGCATTGTGATTCAACTCCACTTCTGACTGGGAAACAAACACTAGCTCGCCTTACGAGAAAAACACTCTGCTTTTGAGAAAAGACCACTCTTCTACTCTACTGTGATTCCTATAGGGCCAGAACAGTGAGCTTGCTCAGAACAAAAGAACTGTGCTTCCTACACACACGGGCCATATCTAGTTCAACTCTGCTTAGGAAACTGACAAGAACAGTTGGTTCTCTTCAGTCCAGTACACTGTACTTGCTGGGAACAGACGCGAGTGCTATTTGCACTGTGTATGGCAATGGGAGCACAATAGTGACTCGCTGTACCAGAAAACAACTCTTGCTCGTAGGACCAGAAAATGCATGTGATTCAACTCCATTTCTCACTTGGAAACAAACACTAGCTCGTCTTAGAAGAAACACACTCTGCTTTTGAGAAAAGACCACTCTTCTACTCTACTGTGTTTCCTATAGGGCCAGAACAGTGAGCTTGCTCAGAACAAAAGAACTGTGCTTCCTACACACACGGGCCATATCTAGTTCAACTCTGCTTAGAAAACTGACAAGAACAGTAGCTTCTCTTCAGTCCAGTACACTGTACTTGCTGGGAACAGACGCGAGTGCTATTTGCACTGTGTATGGCAATGGGAGCGCAATAGTGACTCTCCTTACTGGAAAACAACTCTTGCTAGTAGGACCAAAAACTGCATGTGATTCAACTCCATTTCTGACTGGGAAACAAACACTAGCTCGCCTTGGAAGAAACACACTCTGCTTTTGAGAAAAGAGCACTCTTCTACTCTACTGTGTTTCCTAAAGGGCCAGAACAGTGAGCTTGCTCAGAACAAAAGAATTGTGCTTCCTACACACACCGGCCATATCTAGTTCAACTCTGCTTAGGAAACTGACAAGAACAGTAGCATCTCTTCAGTCCGGTACACTGTACTTGCTGGGAACAGACGCGAGTGCTATTTGCACTGTGTATGGCAATGGGAGTGCAATAGTGACTCTCCTTACCAGAAAACAACTCTTGCTCATAGGACCAAGAACTGCATGTGATTCAACTCCATTTCTGTCTGGGAAACAAACACTAGCTCGCCTTAGAAGAAACACACTCTGCTTTTGAGAAAAGACCACTCTTCTACTCTACTGTGTGCCTATAGAGCCAGAACAGTGATCTTGCTCAGAAAAAAAGAACTGTGCTTCCTACACACACGGGCCATATCTAGTTCAACTCTGCTTAGAAAACTGACAAGAACAGTAGCTTCTCTTCAGTCCAGTACACTGTACTTGCTGGGAACAGACGCGAGTGCTATTTGCACTGTGTATGGCAATGGGAGCGCAATAGTGACTCTCCTTACCAGAAAACAACTCTTGCTCGTAGGACCAAAAACTGCATGTGATTCAACTCCTTTTCTGTATGGGAAACAAACACTAGCTCGCTTTACAAGAAAACACACTCTGCTTTTGAGAAAAGACCACTCTTCTACTGTACTGTGTTTCCTATAGGGCCAGAACAGTGAGCTTGCTCAGAACAAAAGAACTGTGCTTCCTACACACACGAGCCATATCTAGTTCAACTCTGCTTAGGAAACTGACAAGAACAGTACCCTCTCTTCAGTCGAGTACACTGTAGTTGCTGGGAACAGACGCGAGGGCTATTTGCACTGTGTATGGCAATGGGAGCGCAATAGTTGACTGTCCTTACCAGAAAACAACTCTTGCTCGTAGGACCAAAAACTGCATGTGATTCAACTGCATTTCTGACTGGGAAACAAACACTAGCTCGCCTTACGAGAAAAACACTCTGCTTTTGAGAAAAGACCACTCTTCTACTCTACTGTGATTCCTATAGGGCCAGAACAGTGAGCTTGCTCAGAACAAAAGAACTGTGCTTCCTACACACATGGGCCTAATCTAGTTCAACTCTGCTTAGGAAACTGACAAGAACAGTAGCTTCTCTTCAGTCCAGCACACTGTACTTGCTGGGAACAGACGCGAGTGCTATTTGCACTGTGTATGGCAATGGGAGTGCAATAGTGACTCTCCTTACCGGAAAACAACTCTTGCTAGTAGGACCAAAAACTGCATGTGATTCAACTCCATTTCTGACTGGGAAACAAACACTAGCTCGCCTTGGAAGAAACACACTCTGCTTTTGAGAAAAGAGCACTCTTCTACTCTACTGTGTTTCCTAAAGGGCCAGAACAGTGAGCTTGCTCAGAACAAAAGAATTGTGCTTCCTACACACACCGGCCATATCTAGTTCAACTCTGCTTAGGAAACTGACAAGAACAGTAGCATCTCTTCAGTCCAGTACACTGTACTTGCTGGGAACAGACGCGAGTGCTATTTGCACTGTGTATGGCAATGGGAGTGCAATAGTGACTCTCCTTACCAGAAAACAACTCTTGCTCGTAGGACCAAAAACTGCATGTGATTCAACTCCTTTTCTGTATGGGAAAAAAACACTAGCTCGCTTTACAAGAAACACACTCTGCTTTTGAGAAAAGACCACTCTTCTACTGTACTGTTTTTCCTATAGGGCCAGAACAGTGAGCTTGCTCAGAAAAAAAGAACTGTGCTTCCTACACACACGGGCCATATCTAGTTCAACTCTGCTTAGGATACTGACAAGAACAGTACCCTCTCTTCAGTCCAGTACACTGTAGTTGCTGGGAACAGACGCGAGTGCTATTTGTTCTGTGTATGGCATGAAAGCGCAATAGTGACTCTCCTTACCAAAAAACAACTCTTGCTCGTAGGACGATAAAGTGCATGAGATTCAACTCCATTTCTGACTGGGAAACAAACACTAGCTCGCCTTAGAAGAAACACACTCTGCTTTTGAGAAAAGAGCACTCTTCTGCTCTACTGTGAATCCTATAGGGCCAGAAGAGTGAGCTTGCTCAGAACAAAAGAACTGTGCTTACTACACACATGGGCCTTATCTAGTTCAACTCTGCTTAGGAAACTGACAAGAACAGTAGCTTCTCTTCAGTCCAGTACACTGTACTTGCTGGGAAAAGACGCGAGTGCTATTTGCACTGAGTATGGCAATGGGAGCACAATAGTGACTCTCCTTACCGGAAAACAACTCTTGCTCGTAGGACCAAAAACTGCATGTGAATCAGCTCCATTTCTGACTGGGAAACAAACACTAGCTCGCCTTGGAAGAAACACACTCTGCTTTTGAGAAAAGACCACTCTTCTACTCTACTGTGTTTCCATTAGTGCCAGAACAGTGAGCTTGCTCAGAACAAAAGAACTCTGCTTCCTATGCACAAGGGCCATATCTAGTTCAACTCTGCTTAGGAAACTGACAAGAACAGTAGCATCTCTTCAGTCCAGTACACTGTACTTGCTGGGAACAGACGCGAGTGCTATTTGCACTGTGTATGGCAATGGGAGTGCAATAGTGACTCTCCTTACCAGAAAACAACTCTTGCTCATAGGACCAAAAACTGCATGTGATTCAACTCCATTTCTGTCTGGGAAACAAACACTAGCCCTCCTTACGAGAAACACACTCTGCTTTTGAGAAAAGAGCACTCTTCTACTCTACTGTGTTTCCTGTAGGGCCAGAACAGTGAGCTTGCTCAGAACAAAAGAACTGTGCTTCCTAAACACACGGGCCATATCTAGTTCAACTCTGCTTAGGAAACTGACAAGAACAGTAGCTTCTCTTCAGTCCAGTACACTGTACTTGCTGGGAACAGACGCGAGTGCTATTTGCACTGTGTATGGCAATGGGAGCGCAATAGTGACTCTCCTTACCAGAAAACAACTCTTGCTTGTAGGACCAGAAACTGCATGTGATTCAACTCCATTTCTGACTGGGAAACAAACACTAGCTCGCCTTAGAAGAAACAGACTCTGCTTTTGAGAAAAGACCACTCTTCTACTCTTCTGTGTTTCCTATAGGGCCAGAACAGTGAGCTTGCTCAGAACAAAAGAACTGTGCTTCTTAAACACACGGGCCATATCTAGTTCAACTCTGCTTAGGAAACTGACAAGAACAGTAGCTTCTCTTCAGTCCAGTACACTGTACTTACTGGGAACAGACGCGAGTGCTATTTGTACTGTGTATGGCAATGGAAGCACAATAGTGTCTCTCCTTACCAGAAAACAACTCTTGCTCTTAGGACCAAAAACTGCATGTGATTCAACTCCATTTCTGACTGGGAAACAAACACTAGCTCATCTTAGAAGAAACATACTCTGCTTTTGAGAAAAGACCACACTTCTACTCAACTGTGTTTCCTATAGGGCCAGAACAGTGAGCTTGCTCAGAACAAAGAACTGTGCTTCCTACACACACGGGCCATATCTAGTTCAACTCTGCTTAGGAAACTGACAAGAACAGTAGCTTCTCTTCAGTCCAGTACACTGTACATGCTGGGAACAGACGCGAGTGCTATTTGCACTGTGTATGGCAATGGGAGCGCAATAGTGACTCTCCTTACCAGAAAACAACTATTGCTCATAGGACCAGAAACTGGATGTGATTCAACTCCATTTCTGACTGGGAAACAAACACTAGCTCGCCTTACGAGAAACACACTCTGCTTTTGAGAAAAGAGCACTCTTCTACTCTACTGTGTTTCCTGTAGGGCCAGAAGAGTGAGCTTGCTCAGAACAAAAGAACTGTGCTTCCTACACACATGGGTCATATCTAGTCCAACTCTGCTTAGGAAACTGACAAGAACAGTAGCTTCTCTTCAGTCCAGTACACTGTACTTGTTGGGAACAGACGCGAGTGCTATTTGCACTGTGTATGGCAATGGGAGCACAATAGTGACTCTCCTTACCAGAAAACAATTCTTGCTCGTAGGACCTGAAACTGCATGTGATTCAACTCCATTTCTGACTGGGAAACAAACACTAGCTCGCCTTAGAAGAAACACACTCTGCTTTTGAGAAAAGAGCACTATTCTACTCTACTGTTTTTCCTATAGGGCCAGAACAGTGAGCTTGCTCAGAACAAAAGAACTGTGCTTCCTACACACCTGGGCCTTATCTAGTTCAACTCTGCTTAGGAAACTGTCAAGAACAGTAGCTTCTCTTCAGTCCAGTACACTGTACTTGCTGGGAACAGACGCGAGTGCTATTTGCACTGTGCACGGCAATGGAAGCACAATAGTGACTCTCCTTTCCGGAAAACAACTCTTGACCGTAGGACCAAAAACTGCATGTGATTCAACTCCATTTCTGACTGGGAAACAAACACTAGCTCGCCTTGGAAGAAACACACTCTGCTTTTGAGAAAAGACCACTCTTCTACTCTACTGTGTTTCCTATAGGGCCAGAACAGTGAGCTTGCTCAGAATAAAAGAACTGTGCTTCCTACACACACGGGCCATATCTAGTTCAACTCTGCTTAGGATACTGACAAGAACAGTAGCTTCACTTCAGTCCAGTACACTGTAGTTGCTGGGAACAGACGCGAATGCTATTTGCACTGTGTATGGCAATGGGAGCGCAATAGTGACTCTCCTTACCAAAAAACAACTCTTGCTCGTAGGACCAAAAACTGCATGTGATTCCAATCCATTTCTGACTGGGAAACAAACACTAGCTCGCCTTAGAAGAAACACACTCTGCTTTTCAAAAAACAGCACTCTTCTGCTCTACTTTGTTTCCCATAGGGCCAGAAGAGTGAGCTTGCTCAGAACAACAGAACTGTGCTTCCTAAACACACGGTCCATATCTAGTTCAACTCTGCTTAGGAAACTGACAAGAACAGTAGCTTCTCTTCATTCCAGTACACTGTACATGCTGGGAACAGACACGAGTGCTATTTGCACTGTGTATGGCAATGGGAGCACAATAGTGACTCTCCTTACCAGAAAACAACTCTTGCTAGTATGACCAGAAACTGCATGTGATTCAACTCCATTTCTGACTGGGAAACAAATCTAGCTCACCTTACGAGAAACACACTCTGCTTTTGAGAAAAGAGCACTCTTCTACTCTACTGTGTTTCCTGTAGGGCCAGAACAGTGAGCTTGCTCAGAACAAAAGAACTGTGCTTCCTAAACACACGGGCCATATCTAGTTCAACTCTGCTTAGGAAACTGACAAGAATAGTAGCTTCTCTTCAGTCCAGTACACTGTAGTTGCTGGGAACAGACGCGAGTGCTATTTACACTGTGTATGGCAATGGGAGCACAATAGTGACTCTCCTTACCAGAAAACAACTCTTGCTCATAGGACCAGAAACTGCATGTGATTCAACTCCATTTCTGACTGGCAAACAAACACTAGCTCGCCTTAGAAGAAACACACTCTGCTTTTGAGAAAAGACCACTCTTCTACTCTACTGTGTTTCCTATAGGGCCAGAACAGTGAGCTTGCTCAGAACAAAAGTACTGTGCTTCCTAAACACACGGGCCATATCTAGTTCAACTCTGCTTAGGAAACTGACAAGAACAGTAGCTTCTCTTCAGTCCAGTACACTGTACTTACTGGGAACAGACGCGAGTGCTATTTGTAATGTGTATGGCAATGGAAGCACAATAGTGTCTCTCCTTACCAGAAAACAACTCTTGCTCATAGGACCAAAAACTGCATGTGATTCAACTCCATTTCTGACTGGGAAACAAACACTAGCTCGCCTTGGAAGAAACACACTCTGCTTTTGAAGAAAAGAGCACTCTTCTACTCTACTGTGTTTCCTAAAGGGCCAGAACAGTGAGCTTGCTCAGAACAAAAGAACTGTGCTTCCTACACACACGTGCTATATCTAGTTCAACTCTGCTTAGGAAACTGACAAGAACAGTACCTTCTCTTCAGTCCAGTACACTATACTTGCTGGGAACAGACGCGAGTGCTATTTGCACTGTGTATGGCAATGGGAGCACAATAGTGACTCTCCTTACCAGAAAACAACTCTTGCTCGTAGGACCAAAAACTGCATGTGTTTCAACTCCATTTCTGACTGGGAAACAAACACTAGCTCGCCTTAGAAGAAACACACTCTGCTTTTGAGAAAAGACCACTCTTCTACTCTACTGTGTTTCCTATAGGGCCAGAACAGTGAGCTTGCTCAGAACAAAAGAACTCTGCTTCCTACACACACGGGCCATATCTAGTTCAACTCTGCTTAGGAAACTGACAAGAACAGTAGCTTCTCTTCAGTCCAGTACACTGTACTTGCTGGGAACAGACGCGAGTGCTATTTGTTCTGTGTATGGCAATGGGAGCGCAATAGTGTCTCTCCTTACCAGAAAACAACTCTTGCTCGTAGGACCAGAAACTGCATGTGATTCAACTCCATTTCTGACTGGGAAACAAACACTAGCTCGCCTTAGAAGAAACACACTCTGCTTTTGAGAAAAGAGCACTCTTCTATTCTACTGTGTGTCCTATAGGGCCAGAACAGTGAGCTTGCTCAGAACAAAAGAACTGTGCTTCCTACACACACGGGCCATATCTAGTTCAACTCTGCTTATGAAACTGACAAGAACAGTAGCTTCTCTTCAGTCCAGTACACTGTAGTTGCTGGGAACAGACGCGAGTACTATTTGCGCTGTGTATGGCAATGGGAGCGCAATTGTGACTCTCATTACCAGAAAACAACTCTTGCTCATAGGACCAAAAACTGCATGTGATTCAACTCCATTTCTGACTGGGAAACAAACACTAGCTCGCCTTAGAAGAAACATACTCTGCTTTTGAGAAAAGAGCACTCTTCTACTCTACTGTGTTTCCTATAGGGCCAGAACAGTGAGCTTGCTCAGAACAAAAGAACTGTGCTTCCTACACACACGGGCCATATCTAGTTCAACTCTGCTTAGGAAACTGACAAGAACAGTAGCTTCTCTTCAGTCCAGTATACTGTAGTTGCTGGGAACAGACGCGAGTGCTATTTGCACTGTGTATGGCAATGGGAGCGCAATAGTGACTCTCCTTACCAGAAAACATCTCTTGCTCGTAGGACCAAAAACTGCATGTGATTCAACTGCATTTCTGACTGGGAAACAAACACTAGCTCGCCTTACGAGAAAAACACTCTGCTTTTGAGAAAAGACCACTCTTCTACTCTACTGTGATTCCTATAGGGCCAGAACAGTGAGCTTGCTCAGAACAAAAGAACTGTGCTTCCTACACACATGGGCCATATCTAGTTCAACTCTGCTTAGGAAACTGACAAGAACAGTAGCTTCTCTTCAGTCCAGTACACTGTACTTGCTGGGAACAGACGCGAGTGCTATTTGCACTGTGTATGGCAATGGGAGTGCAATAGTGACTCTCCTTACCGGAAAACAACTCTTGCTAGTAGGACCAAAAACTGCATGTGATTCAACTCCATTTCTGACTGGGAAACAAACACTAGCTCGCCTTGGAAGAAACACACTCTGCTTTTGAGAAAAGAGCACTCTTCTACTCTACTGTGTTTCCTAAAGGGCCAGAACAGTGAGCTTGCTCAGAACAAAAGAATTGTGCTTCCTACACACACGGGCCATATCTAGTTCAACTCTGCTTAGGAAACTGACAAGAACAGTAGCATCTCTTCAGTCCAGTACACTGTACTTGCTGGGAACAGACGCGAGTGATATTTGCACTGTGTATGGCAATGGGAGCACAATAGTGACTCTCCTTACCAGAAAACAATTCTTGCTCGTAGGACCTGAAACTGCATGTGATTCAACTCCATTTCTGACTGGGAAACAAACACTAGCTCGCCTTAGAAGAAACACACTCTGCTTTTGAGAAAAGAGCACTATTCTACTCTACTGTTTTTCCTATAGGGCCAGAACAGTGAGCTTGCTCAGAACAAAAGAACTGTGCTTCCTACACAGCTGGGCCTTATCTAGTTCAACTCTGCTTAGGAAACTGACAAGAACAGTAGCTTCTCTTCAGTCCAGTACACTGTACTTGCTGGGAACAGACGCGAGTGCTATTTGCACTGTGCACGGCAATGGAAGCACAATAGTGACTCTCCTTTCAGGAAAACAACTCTTGACCGTAGGACCAAAAACTGCATGTGATTCAACTGCATTTCTGACTGGGAAACAAACAGTAGCTCGCCTTGGAAGAAACACACTCTGCTTTTGAGAAAAGACCACTCTTCTACTCTACTGTGTTTCCTATAGGGCCAGAACAGTGAGCTTGCTCAGAATAAAAGAACTGTGCTTCCTACACACACGGGCCATATCTAGTTCAACTCTGCTTAGGATACTGACAAGAACAGTAGCTTCTCTTCAGTCCAGTACACTGTAGTTGCTGGGAACAGACGCGAATGCTATTTGCGCTGAGTATGGCAATGGGAGCGCAATAGTGACTCTCCTTACCAAAAAACAACTCTTGCTCGTAGGACCAAAAACTGCATGTGATTCCAATCCATTTCTGACTGGGAAACAAACACTAGCTCGCCTTAGAAGAAACACACTCTGCTTTTCAAAAAACAGCACTCTTCTGCTCTACTTTGTTTCCCATAGGGCCAGAAGAGTGAGCTTGCTCAGAACAACAGAACTGTGCTTCCTAAACACACGGGCCATATCTAGTTCAACTCTGCTTAGGAAACTGACAAGAACAGTAGCTTCTCTTCATTTAAGTACACTGTACATGCTGGGAACAGACGCGAGTGCTATTTGCACTGTGTATGGCAATGGGAGCACAATAGTGACTCTCCTTACCAGAAAACAACTCTTGCTAGTATGACCAGAAACTGCATGTGATTCAACTCCATTTCTGACTGGGAAACAAACACTAGCTCACCTTACGAGAAACACACTCTGCTTTTGAGAAAAGAGCACTCTTCTACTCTACTGTGTTTCCTGTAGGGCCAGAACAGTGAGCTTGCTCAGAACAAAAGAACTGTGCTTCCTAAACACACGGACCATATCTAGTTCAACTCTGCTTAGGAAACTGACAAGAATAGTAGCTTCTCTTCAGTCCAGTACACTGTAGTTGCTGAAAACAGACGCGAGTGCTATTTACACTGTGTATGGCAATGGGAGCGCAATAGTGACTCTCCTTACCAGAAAACAACTCTTGCTAGTATGACCAGAAACTGCATGTGATTCAACTCCATTTCTGACTGGCAAACAAACACTAGCTCGCCTTAGAAGAAACACACTCTGCTTTTGAGAAAAGATCATTCTTCTACTCTACTGTGTTTCCTATAGGGCCAGAACAGTGAGCTTGCTCAGAACAAAAGAACTGTGCTTCCTAAACACACGGGCCATATCTAGTTCAACTCTGCTTAGGAAACTGACAAGAACAGTAGCTTCTCTTCAGTCCAGTACACTGTACTTACTGGGAACAGACGCGAGTGCTATTTGTACTGTGTATGGCAATGGAAGCACAATAGTGTCTCTCCTTACCAGAAAACAACTCTTGCTCGTAGGACCAAAAACTGCATGTGATTCAACTCCATTTCTGACTGGGAAACAAACACTAGCTCGCCTTACGAGAAACACACTCTGCTTTTGAGAAAAGAGCACTCTTCTACTCTACTGTGTTTCCTATAGGGCCAGAAGAGTGAGCTTGCTCAGAACAAAAGAACTGTGCTTCCTACACACATGGGCCTTATCTAGTTCAACTCTGCTTAGGAAACTGACAAGAACAGTAGCTTCTCTTCAGTCCAGTACACTGTATTTGCTGGGAACAGACGCGAGCGCTATTTGCACTGTGTACGGCAATGGAAGCACAATAGTGACTCTCCTTTCCGGAAAACAACTCTTGCTCGTAGGACCAAAAACTGCATGTGATTCAACTCCATTTCTGACTGGGAAACAAACACTAGCTCGCCTTGGAAGAAACACACTCTGCTTTTGAAGAAAAGAGCACTCTTCTACTCTACTGTGTTTCCTAAAGGGCCAGAACAGTGAGCTTGCTCAGAACAAAAGAACTGTGCTTCCTACACACACGTGCTATATCTAGTTCAACTCTGCTTAGGAAACTGACAAGAACAGTACCTTCTCTTCAGTGCAGTACACTGTACTTGCTGGGAACAGAGGCGAGTGCTATTTGCACTGTGTATGGCAATGGGAGCGCAATAGTGACTCTCCTTACCAGAAAACAACTCTTGCTCGTAGGACCAAAAACTGCATGTGTTTCAACTCCATTTCTGACTGGGAAACAAACACTAGCTCGCCTTAGAAGAAACACACTCTGCTTTTGAGAAAAGACCACTCTTCTACTCTACTGTGTTTCCTATAGGGCCAGAACAGTGAGCTTGCTCAGAACAAAAGAACTCTGCTTCCTACACACACGGGCCATATCTAGTTCAACTCTGCTTAGGAAACTGACAAGAACAGTAGCTTCTCTTCAGTCCAGTACACTGTACTTGCTGGGAACAGACGCGAGTGCTATTTGTTCTGTGTATGGCAATGGGAGCGCAATAGTGTCTCTCCTTACCAGAAAACAACTCTTGCTCGCAGGACCAGAAACTGCATGTGATTCAACTCCATTTCTGACTGGGAAACAAACACTAGCTCGCCTTAGAAGAAACACACTCTGCTTTTGAGAAAAGAGCACTCTTCTATTCTACTGTGTGTCCTATAGGGCCAGAACAGTGAGCTTGCTCAGAACAAAAGAACTGTGCTTCCTACACACATGGGCCTTATCTAGTTCAACTCTGCTTAGGAAACTGACAAGAACAGTAGCTTCTCTTCAGTCCAGTACACTGTACTTGCTGGCAACAGACGCGAGTGCTATTTGCACTGTGTATGGCAATGGGAGTGCAATAGTGACTCTCCTTACCGGAAAACAACTCTTGCTAGTAGGACCAAAAACTGCATGTGATTCAACTCCATTTCTGACTGGGAAACAAACACTAGCTCGCCTTGGAAGAAACACACTCTGCTTTTGAGGAAAGAGCACTCTTCTACTCTACTGTGTTTCCTAAAGGGCCAGAACAGTGAGCTTGCTCAGAACAAAAGAATTGTGCTTCCTACACACACGGGCCATATCTAGTTCAACTCTGCTTAGGAAACTGACAAGAACAGTAGCATCTCTTCAGTCCAGTACACTGTACTTGCTGGGAACAGACGCGAGTGATATTTGCACTGTGTATGGCAATGGGAGTGCAATAGTGACTCTCCTTAACAGAAAACAACTCTTGCTCATAGGACCAAAAACTGCATGTGATTCAACTCCATTTCTGTCTGGGAAACAAACACTAGCTCGCCTTAGAAGAAACACACTCTGCTTTTGAGAAAAGACCACTCTTCTACTCTACTGTGTGTCCTATAGAGCCAGAACAGTGAGCTTGCTCAGAAAAAAAGAACTGTGCTTCCTACACACACGGGCCATATCTAGTTCAACTCTGCTTAGAAAACTGACAAGAACAGTAGCTTCTCTTCAGTCCAGTACACTGTACTTGCTGGGAACAGACGCGAGTGCTATTTGCATTGTTTATGGCAATGGGAGGGCAATAGTGACTCTCCTTACCAGAAAACAACTCTTGCTCGTAGGACCAAAAACTGCATGTGATTCAACTCCTTTTCTGTCTGGGAAACAAACACTAGCTCGCTTTACAAGAAACACACTCTGCTTTTGAGAAAGACCACTCTTCTACTGTACTGTGTTTCCTATAGGGCCAGAACAGTGAGCTTGCTCAGAAAAAAAGAACTGTGCTTCCTACACACACGGGCCATTTCTAGTTCAACTCTGCTTAGGATACTGACAAGAACAGTAGCTTCTCTTCAGTCCAGTACACTGTAGTTGCTGGGAACAGACGCGAGTGCTATTTGTTCTGTGTATGGCATGAAAGCGCAATAGTGACTCTCCTTACCAAAAAACAACTCTTGCTCATAGGACGAAAAACTGCATGAGATTCAACTCCATTTCTGACTGGGAAACAAACACTAGCTCACCTTAGAAGAAACACACTCTGCTTTTGAGAAAAAGCACTCTTCTGCTCTACTGTGAATCCTATAGGGCCAGAAGAGTGAGCTTGCTCAGAACAAAAGAACTGTGCTTACTACACACATGGGCCTTATCTAGTTCAACTCTGCTTAGGAAACTGACAAGAACAGTAGCTTCTCTTCAGTCCAGTACACTGTACTTGCTGGGAACAGACGCGAGTGCTATTTGCACTGTGTATGGCAATGGGAGCACAATAGTGACTCTCCTTACCGGATAACAACTCTTGCTCGTAGGACCAAAAACTGCATGTGAATCAACTCCATTTCTGACTGGTAAACAAACACTAGCTCGCCTTGGAAGAAACACACTCTGCTTTTGAGAAAAGACCACTCTTCTACTCTACTGTGTTTCCATTAGTGCCAGAACAGTGAGCTTGCTCAGAACAAAAGAACTGTGCTTCCTATGCACACGGGCCATATCTAGTTCAACTCTGCTTAGGAATCTGACAAGAACAGTAGCATCTCTTCAGTCCAGTACACTGTACTTGCTGGGAACAGACGCGAGTGCTATTTGCACTGTGTATGGCAATGGGAGTGCAATAGTGACTCTCCTTACCAGAAAACAACTCTTGCTCGTAGGACCAAAAACTGCATGTGATTCAACTCCATTTCTGTCTGGGAAACAAACACTAGCCCGCCTTACGAGAAACACACTCTGGTTTTGAGAAAAGAGCACTCTTCTACTCTACTGTGTTTCCTGTAGGGCCAGAACAGTGAGCTTGCTCAGAAAAAAAGAACTGTGCTTCCTAAACACACGGGCCATATCTAGTTCAACTCTGCTTAGGAAACTGACAAGAATAGTAGCTTCTCTTCAGTCCAGTACCTGTACTTGCTGGGAACTGACGCGAGTGCTATTTGCACTGTGTATGGCAATGGGAGCGCAATAGTGACTCTCCTTACCAGAAAACAACTCTTGCTCGTAGGACCAGAAACTGCATGTGATTCAACTCCATTTCTGACTGGCAAGCAAACCCTAGCACGCCTTAGAAGAAACAGACTCTGCTTTTGAGAAAAGACCACTCTTCTACTCTACTGTGTTTCCTATAGGGCCAGAACAGTGAGCTTGCTCAGAACAAAAGAACTGTGCTTCCTAAACACACGGGCCATATCTAGTTCAACTCTGCTTAGGAAACTGACAAGAACATTAGCTTCTCTTCAGTCCAGTACACTGTACTTACTGGGAACAGACGCGAGTGCTATTTGTACTGTGTATGGCAATGGAAGCACAATAGTGTCTCTCCTTACCAGAAAACAACTCTTGCTCGTAGGACCAAAAACTGCATGTGATTCAACTCCATTTCTGACTGGGAAACAAACACTAGCTCATCTTAGAAGAAACATACTCTGCTTTTGAGAAAAGACCACACTTCTACTCAACTGTGTTTCCTATAGGGCCAGAAGAGTGAGCTTGCTCAGAACAAAGAACTGTGCTTCCTACACACGGGCCATATCTAGTTCAACTCTGTTTAGGAAACTGACAAGAACAGTAGCTTCTCTTCAGTCCAGTACACTGTACATGCTGGGAACAGACGCGAGTGCTATTTGCACTGTGTATGGCAATGGAAGCACAATAGTGTCTCTCCTTACCAGAAAACAACTCTTGCTCGTAGGACCAAAAACTGCATGTGATTCAACTCCATTTCTGACTGGGAAACCAACACTAGCTCGCCTTAGAAGAAACACACTCTGCTTTTGAGAAAAGAGCACTCTTCTACTGTACTGTGTTTCCTATAGGGCCAGAACAGTGAGCTTGCTCAGCACAAAAAAACTGTGCTTCCTACACACACGAGCCATATCTAGTTCAACTCTGCTTAGGAAACTGACAAGAACAGTACCCTCTCTTCAGTCGAGTACACTGTAGTTGCTGGGAACAGACGCGAGGGCTATTTGCACTGTATATGGCAATTGGAGCGCAATAGTGACTCTCCTTACCAGAAAACAACTCTTGCTCGTAGGACCAGAAACTGCATGTGATTCAACTCCATTTCTGACTGGGAAACAAACACTAGCTCGCCTTAGAAGAAACACACTCTGCTTTTGAGAAAAGAGCACTCTTCTATTCTACTGTGTTTCCTATAGGGCCAGAACAGTGAGCTTGCTCAGAACCAAAGAACTGGGCTTCCTACACACACGGGCCATATCTAGTTCAACTCTGCTTAGGAAACTGACAAGAACAGTAGCTTCTCTTCAGTCCAGTACACTGTAGTTGCTGGGAACAGACGCGAGTACTATTTGCGCTGTGTATGGCAATGGGAGCGCAATTGTGACTCTCATTACCAGAAAACAACTCTTGCTCATAGGACCAAAAACTGCATGTGATTCAACTCCATTTCTGACTGGGAAACAAACACTAGCTCGCCTTAGAAGAAACATACTCTGCTTTTGAGAAAAGAGCACTCTTCTACTCTACTGTGTTTCCTATAGGGCCAGAACAGTGAGCTTGCTCACAACAAAAGAACTGTGCTTCCTACACACGGGCCATATCTAGTTCAACTCTGCTTAGGAAACTGACAAGAACAATAGCTTCTCTTCAGTCCAGTATACTGTAGTTGCTGGGAACAGACGCGAGTGCTATTTGCACTGTGTATGGCAATGGGAGCGCAATAGTGACTGTCCTTACCAGAAAACAACTCTTGCTCGTAGGACCAAAAACTGCATGTGATTCAACTGCATTTCTGACTGGGAAACAAACACTAGCTCGCCTTACTAGAAAAACACTCTGCTTTTGAGAAAAGACCACTCTTCTACTCTACTGTGATTCCTATAGGGCCAGAACAGTGAGCTTGCTCAGAACAAAAGAACTGTGTTTCCTACACACATGGGCCTAATCTAGTTCAACTCTGCTTAGGAAACTGACAAGAACAGTAGCATCTCTTCAGTCCAGTACACTGTACTTGCTGGGAACAGACGCGAGTGCTATTTGGACTGTGTATGGCAATGGGAGTGCAATAGGGACTCTCCTTAACACTAAACAACTCTTGCTCGTAGGACCAAAAACTGCATGTGATTCAACTCCTTTTCTGTATGGGAAACAAACACTAGCTCGCTTTACAAGAAATACACTCTGCTTTTGAGAAAAGACCACTCTTCTACTCTACTGTGTTTCCATTAGTGCCAGAACAGTGAGCTTGCTCAGAACAAAAGAACTGTGCTTCCTACGCACAAGGGCCATATCTAGTTCAACTCTGCTTAGGAAACTGACAAGAACAGTAGCATCTCTTCAGTCCAGTACACTGTACTTGCTGGGAACAGACGCGAGTGCTATTTGCACTGTGTATGGCAATGGGAGCACAATAGTGACTCTCCTTACCAGAAAACAACTCTTGCTCGTAGGACCAGAAACTGCATGTGATTCAACTCCATTTCTGACTGGCAAACAAACACTAGCTCGCCTTAGAAGAAACAGACTCTGCTTTTGAGAAAAGACCACTCTTCTACTCTTCTGTGTTTCCTATAGGGCCAGAACAGTGAGCTTGCTCAGAACAAAAGAACTGTGCTTCCTAAACACACGGGCCATATCTAGTTCAACTCTGCTTAGGAAACTGACAAGAACAGTAGCTTCTCTTCAGTCCAGTACACTGTACTTACTGGGAACAGACACGAGTGCTATTTGTACTGTGTATGGCAATGGAAGCACAATAGTGTCTCTCCTTACCAGAAAACAACTCTTGCTCTTAGGACCAAAAACTGCATGTGATTCAACTCCATTTCTGACTGGGAAACAAACACTAGCTCATCTTAGAAGAAACATACTCTGCTTTTGAGAAAAGACCACACTTCTACTCAACTGTGTTTCCTATAGGGCCAGAAGAGTGAGCTTGCTCAGAACAAAAGAACTGTGCTTCCTACACACCTGGGCCTTATCAAGTTCAACTCTGCTTAGGAAACTGACAAGAACAGTAGCTTCTCTTCAGTCCAGTACACTGTACTTGCTGGGAACAGACGCGAGTGCTATTTGCACTGTGCATGGCAATGGAAGCACAATAGTGACTCTCCTTTCCGGAAAACAACTCTTGACCGTAGGACCAAAAACTGCATGTGATTCAACTCCATTTCTGACTGGGAAACAAACACTAGCTCACCTTACGAGAAACACACTCTGCTTGTGAGAAAAGAGCACTCTTCTACTCTACTGTGTTTCCTGTAGGGCCAGAACAGTGAGCTTGCTCAGAACAAAAGAACTGTGCTTCCTAAACACACGGGCCATATCTAGTTCAACTCTGCTTAGGAAACTGACAAGAACAGTAGCTTCTCTTCAGTCCAGTACACTGTACTTACTGGGAACAGACGCGAGTGCTATTTGTACTGTGTATGGCAATGGAAGCACAATAGTGTCTCTCCTTACCAGAAAACAACTCTTGCTCGTAGGACCAAAAACTGCATGTGATTCAACTCCATTTCTGACTGGGAAACAAACACTAGCTCGCCTTACGAGAAACACACTCTGCTTTTGAGAAAAGAGCACTCTTCTACTCTACTGTGTTTCCTATAGGGCCAGAAGAGTGAGCTTGCTCAGAACAAAAGAACTGTGCTTCCTACACACATGGGCCTTATCTAGTTCAACTCTGCTTAGGAAACTGACAAGAACAGTAGCTTCTCTTCAGTCCAGTACACTGTATTTGCTGGGACCAGACGCGAGTGCTATTTGCACTGTGTATGGCAATGGAAGCACAATAGTGACTCTCCTTTCCGGAAAACAACTCTTGCTAGTAGGACCAAAAACTGCATGTGATTCAACTCCATTTTTGACTGGGAAACAAACACTAGCTCGCCTTGGAAGAAACACACTCTGCTTTTGAAGAAAAGAGCACTCTTCTACTCTACTGGGTTTCCTAAAGGGCCAGAACAGTGAGCTTGCTCAGAACCAAAGAACTGTGCTTCCTACACACACGTGCTATATCTAGTACAACTCTGCTTAGGAAACTGACAAGAACAGTACCTTCTCTTCAGTCCAGTGCACTGTACTTGCTGGGAACAGACGCGAGTGCTATTTGCACTGTGTATGGCAATGGGAGCGCAATAGTGACTCTCCTTACCAGAAAACAACTCTTGCTCGTAGGACCAAAAACTGCATGTGTTTCAACTCCATTTCTGACTGGGAAACAAACACTAGCTCGCTTTAGAAGAAACACACTCTGCTTTTGAGAAAAGACCACTCTTCTACTCTACTGAGTTTCCTATAGGGCCAGAACAGTGAGCTTGCTCAGAACAAAAGAACTCTGCTTCCTACACACACGGGCCATATCTAGTTCAACTCTGCTTAGGAAACTGACAAGAACAGTAGCTTCTCTTCAGTCCAGTACACTGAACTTGCTGGGAACAGACGCGAGTGCTATTTGTTCTGTGTATAGCAATGGGAGCGCAATAGTGTCTCTCCTTACCAGAAAACAACTCTTGCTCGTAGGACCAGAAACTGCATGTGATTCAACTCCATTTCTGACTGGGAAACAAACACTAGCTCGCCTTAGAAGAAACACACTCTGCTTTTGAGAAAAGAGCACTCTTCTATTCTACTGTGTGTCCTATAGGGCCAGAACAGTGAGCTTGCTCAGAACAAAAGAACTGTGCTTCCTACACACACGGGCCATATCTAGTTCAACTCTGCTTATGAAACTGACAAGAACAGTAGCTTCTCTTCAGTCCAGTACACTGTAGTTGCTGGGAACAGACGCGAGTACTATTTGTGCTGTGTATGGCAATGGGAGCGCAATTGTGACTCTCATTACCAGAAAACAACTCTTGCTCATAGGACCAAAAACTGCATGTGATTCAACTCCATTTCTGACTGGGAAACAAACACTAGCTCGCCTTAGAAGAAACATACTCTGCTTTTGAGAAAAGAGCACTCTTCTACTCTACTGTGTTTCCTATAGGGCCAGAACAGTGAGCTTGCTCAGAACAAAAGAACTGTGCTTCCTACACACACGGGCCATATCTAGTTCAACTCTGCTTAGGAAACTGACAAGAACAGTAGCTTCTCTTCAGTCCAGTATACTGTAGTTGCTGGGAACAGACGCGAGTGCTATTTGCACTGTGCATGGCAATGGGAGCGCAATAGTGACTCTCCTTACCAGAAAACAACTCTTGCTCGTAGGACCAAAAACTGCATGTGATTCAACTGCATTTCTGTCTGGGAAACAAACACTAGCTCGCCTTACGAGAAAAACACTCTGCTTTTGAGAAAAGACCACTCTTCTACTCTACTGTGATTCCTAAAGGGCCAGAACAGTGAGCTTGCTCAGAACAAAAGAACTGTGCTTCCTACACACATGGGCCTTATCTAGTTCAACTCTGCTTAGGAAACTGACAAGAACAGTAGCTTCTCTTCAGTCCAGTACACTGTACTTGCTGGGAACAGACGCGAGTGCTATTTGCACTGTGTATGGCAATGGGAGTGCAATAGTGACTCTCCTTACCGGAAAACAACTCTTGCTAGTAGGACCAAAAACTGCATGTGATTCAACTCCATTTCTGACTGGGAAACAAACACTAGCTCGCCTTGGACGAAACACACTCTGCTTTTGAGAAAAGAGCACTCTTCTACTCTACTGTGTTTCCTAAAGGGCCAGAACAGTGAGCTTGCTCAGAACAAAAGAACTGTGCTTCCTAAACACACGGGCCATATCTAGTTCAACTCTGCTTAGGAAACTGACAAGAACAGTAGCTTCTCTTCAGTCCAGTACACTGTACTTACTGGGAACAGACGCGAGTGCTATTTGTACTGTGTATGGCAATGGAAGCACAATAGTGTCTCTCCTTACCAGAAAACAACTCTTGCTCGTAGGACCAAAAACTGCATGTGATTCAACTCCATTTCTGACTGGGAAACAAACACTAGCTCATCTTAGAAGAAACATACTCTGCTTTTGAGAAAAGACCACACTTCTACTCAACTGTGTTTCCTATAGGGCCAGAACAGTGAGCTTGCTCAGAACAAAGAACTGTGCTTCCTACACACACGGGCCATATCTAGTTCAACTCTGCTTAGGAAACTGACAAGAACAGTAGCTTCTCTTCAGTCCAGTACACTGTACTTGCTGGGAACAGACACGAGTGCTATTTGCACTGTGTATGGCAATGGGAGCACAATAGTGACTCTCCTTACCAGAAAACAATTCTTGCTCGTAGGACCTGAAACTGCATGTGATTCAACTCCATTTCTGACTGGGAAACTAACACTAGCTCGCCTTAGAAGAAACACACTCTGCTTTTGAGAAAAGAGCACTATTCTACTCTACTGTTTTTCCTATAGGGCCAGAAGAGTGAGCTTGCTCAGAACAAAAGAACTGTGCTTCCTACACACATGGGCCTTATCTAGTTCAACTCTGCTTAGGAAACTGACAAGAACAGTAGCTTCTCTTCAGTCCAGTACACTGTACTTACTGGGAACAGACACGAGTGCTATTTGTACTGTGTATGGCAATGGAAGCACAATAGTGTCTCTCCTTACCAGAAAACAACTCTTGCTCTTAGGACCAAAAACTGCATGTGATTCAACTCCATTTCTGACTGGGAAACAAACACTAGCTCATCTTAGAAGAAACATACTCTGCTTTTGAGAAAAGACCACACTTCTACTCAACTGTGTTTCCTATAGGGCCAGAACAGTGAGCTTGCTCAGAACAAAAGAACTGTGCTTCCTACACACCTGGGCCTTATCAAGTTCAACTCTGCTTAGGAAACTGACAAGAACAGTAGCTTCTCTTCAGTCCAGTACACTGTACTTGCTGGGAACAGACGCGAGTGCTATTTGCACTGTGCATGGCAATGGAAGCACAATAGTGACTCTCCTTTCCGGAAAACAACTCTTGACCGTAGGACCAAAAACTGCATGTGATTCAACTCCATTTCTGACTGGGAAACAAACACTAGCTCACCTTACGAGAAACACACTCTGCTTGTGAGAAAAGAGCACTCTTCTACTCTACTGTGTTTCCTGTAGGGCCAGAACAGTGAGCTTGCTCAGAACAAAAGAACTGTGCTTCCTAAACACACGGGCCATATCTAGTTCAACTCTGCTTAGGAAACTGACAAGAACAGTAGCTTCTCTTCAGTCCAGTACACTGTACTTACTGGGAACAGACGCGAGTGCTATTTGTACTGTGTATGGCAATGGAAGCACAATAGTGTCTCTCCTTACCAGAAAACAACTCTTGCTCGTAGGACCAAAAACTGCATGTGATTCAACTCCATTTCTGACTGGGAAACAAACACTAGCTCGCCTTACGAGAAACACACTCTGCTTTTGAGAAAAGAGCACTCTTCTACTCTACTGTGTTTCCTATAGGGCCAGAAGAGTGAGCTTGCTCAGAACAAAAGAACTGTGCTTCCTACACACATGGGCCTTATCTAGTTCAACTCTGCTTAGGAAACTGACAAGAACAGTAGCTTCTCTTCAGTCCAGTACACTGTATTTGCTGGGACCAGACGCGAGTGCTATTTGCACTGTGTATGGCAATGGAAGCACAATAGTGACTCTCCTTTCCGGAAAACAACTCTTGCTAGTAGGACCAAAAACTGCATGTGATTCAACTCCATTTTTGACTGGGAAACAAACACTAGCTCGCCTTGGAAGAAACACACTCTGCTTTTGAAGAAAAGAGCACTCTTCTACTCTACTGGGTTTCCTAAAGGGCCAGAACAGTGAGCTTGCTCAGAACCAAAGAACTGTGCTTCCTACACACACGTGCTATATCTAGTACAACTCTGCTTAGGAAACTGACAAGAACAGTACCTTCTCTTCAGTCCAGTGCACTGTACTTGCTGGGAACAGACGCGAGTGCTATTTGCACTGTGTATGGCAATGGGAGCGCAATAGTGACTCTCCTTACCAGAAAACAACTCTTGCTCGTAGGACCAAAAACTGCATGTGTTTCAACTCCATTTCTGACTGGGAAACAAACACTAGCTCGCTTTAGAAGAAACACACTCTGCTTTTGAGAAAAGACCACTCTTCTACTCTACTGAGTTTCCTATAGGGCCAGAACAGTGAGCTTGCTCAGAACAAAAGAACTCTGCTTCCTACACACACGGGCCATATCTAGTTCAACTCTGCTTAGGAAACTGACAAGAACAGTAGCTTCTCTTCAGTCCAGTACACTGAACTTGCTGGGAACAGACGCGAGTGCTATTTGTTCTGTGTATAGCAATGGGAGCGCAATAGTGTCTCTCCTTACCAGAAAACAACTCTTGCTCGTAGGACCAGAAACTGCATGTGATTCAACTCCATTTCTGACTGGGAAACAAACACTAGCTCGCCTTAGAAGAAACACACTCTGCTTTTGAGAAAAGAGCACTCTTCTATTCTACTGTGTGTCCTATAGGGCCAGAACAGTGAGCTTGCTCAGAACAAAAGAACTGTGCTTCCTACACACACGGGCCATATCTAGTTCAACTCTGCTTATGAAACTGACAAGAACAGTAGCTTCTCTTCAGTCCAGTACACTGTAGTTGCTGGGAACAGACGCGAGTACTATTTGTGCTGTGTATGGCAATGGGAGCGCAATTGTGACTCTCATTACCAGAAAACAACTCTTGCTCATAGGACCAAAAACTGCATGTGATTCAACTCCATTTCTGACTGGGAAACAAACACTAGCTCGCCTTAGAAGAAACATACTCTGCTTTTGAGAAAAGAGCACTCTTCTACTCTACTGTGTTTCCTATAGGGCCAGAACAGTGAGCTTGCTCAGAACAAAAGAACTGTGCTTCCTACACACACGGGCCATATCTAGTTCAACTCTGCTTAGGAAACTGACAAGAACAGTAGCTTCTCTTCAGTCCAGTATACTGTAGTTGCTGGGAACAGACGCGAGTGCTATTTGCACTGTGCATGGCAATGGGAGCGCAATAGTGACTCTCCTTACCAGAAAACAACTCTTGCTCGTAGGACCAAAAACTGCATGTGATTCAACTGCATTTCTGTCTGGGAAACAAACACTAGCTCGCCTTACGAGAAAAACACTCTGCTTTTGAGAAAAGACCACTCTTCTACTCTACTGTGATTCCTAAAGGGCCAGAACAGTGAGCTTGCTCAGAACAAAAGAACTGTGCTTCCTACACACATGGGCCTTATCTAGTTCAACTCTGCTTAGGAAACTGACAAGAACAGTAGCTTCTCTTCAGTCCAGTACACTGTACTTGCTGGGAACAGACGCGAGTGCTATTTGCACTGTGTATGGCAATGGGAGTGCAATAGTGACTCTCCTTACCGGAAAACAACTCTTGCTAGTAGGACCAAAAACTGCATGTGATTCAACTCCATTTCTGACTGGGAAACAAACACTAGCTCGCCTTGGACGAAACACACTCTGCTTTTGAGAAAAGAGCACTCTTCTACTCTACTGTGTTTCCTAAAGGGCCAGAACAGTGAGCTTGCTCAGAACAAAAGAACTGTGCTTCCTAAACACACGGGCCATATCTAGTTCAACTCTGCTTAGGAAACTGACAAGAACAGTAGCTTCTCTTCAGTCCAGTACACTGTACTTACTGGGAACAGACGCGAGTGCTATTTGTACTGTGTATGGCAATGGAAGCACAATAGTGTCTCTCCTTACCAGAAAACAACTCTTGCTCGTAGGACCAAAAACTGCATGTGATTCAACTCCATTTCTGACTGGGAAACAAACACTAGCTCATCTTAGAAGAAACATACTCTGCTTTTGAGAAAAGACCACACTTCTACTCAACTGTGTTTCCTATAGGGCCAGAACAGTGAGCTTGCTCAGAACAAAGAACTGTGCTTCCTACACACACGGGCCATATCTAGTTCAACTCTGCTTAGGAAACTGACAAGAACAGTAGCTTCTCTTCAGTCCAGTACACTGTACATGCTGGGAACAGACGCGAGTGCTATTTGCACTGTGTATGGCAATGGGAGCGCAATAGTGACTCTCCTTACCAGAAAACAACTCTTGCTCATAGGACCAGAAACTGGATGTGATTCAACTCCATTTCTGACTGGGAAACAAACACTAGCTCGCCTTACGAGAAACACACTCTGCTTTTGAGAAAAGAGCACTCTTCTACTCTACTGTGTTTCCTGTAGGGCCAGAAGAGTGAGCTTGCTCAGAACAAAAGAACTGTGCTTCCTACACACATGGGTCATATCTAGTCCAACTCTGCTTAGGAAACTGACAAGAACAGTAGCTTCTCTTCAGTCCAGTACACTGTACTTGCTGGGAACAGACACGAGTGCTATTTGCACTGTGTATGGCAATGGGAGCACAATAGTGACTCTCCTTACCAGAAAACAATTCTTGCTCGTAGGACCTGAAACTGCATGTGATTCAACTCCATTTCTGACTGGGAAACTAACACTAGCTCGCCTTAGAAGAAACACACTCTGCTTTTGAGAAAAGAGCACTATTCTACTCTACTGTTTTTCCTATAGGGCCAGAAGAGTGAGCTTGCTCAGAACAAAAGAACTGTGCTTCCTACACACATGGGCCTTATCTAGTTCAACTCTGCTTAGGAAACTGACAAGAACAGTAGCTTCTCTTCAGTCCAGTACACTGTACTTACTGGGAACAGACACGAGTGCTATTTGTACTGTGTATGGCAATGGAAGCACAATAGTGTCTCTCCTTACCAGAAAACAACTCTTGCTCTTAGGACCAAAAACTGCATGTGATTCAACTCCATTTCTGACTGGGAAACAAACACTAGCTCATCTTAGAAGAAACATACTCTGCTTTTGAGAAAAGACCACACTTCTACTCAACTGTGTTTCCTATAGGGCCAGAACAGTGAGCTTGCTCAGAACAAAAGAACTGTGCTTCCTACACACCTGGGCCTTATCAAGTTCAACTCTGCTTAGGAAACTGACAAGAACAGTAGCTTCTCTTCAGTCCAGTACACTGTACTTGCTGGGAACAGACGCGAGTGCTATTTGCACTGTGCATGGCAATGGAAGCACAATAGTGACTCTCCTTTCCGGAAAACAACTCTTGACCGTAGGACCAAAAACTGCATGTGATTCAACTCCATTTCTGACTGGGAAACAAACACTAGCTCACCTTACGAGAAACACACTCTGCTTGTGAGAAAAGAGCACTCTTCTACTCTACTGTGTTTCCTGTAGGGCCAGAACAGTGAGCTTGCTCAGAACAAAAGAACTGTGCTTCCTAAACACACGGGCCATATCTAGTTCAACTCTGCTTAGGAAACTGACAAGAACAGTAGCTTCTCTTCAGTCCAGTACACTGTACTTACTGGGAACAGACGCGAGTGCTATTTGTACTGTGTATGGCAATGGAAGCACAATAGTGTCTCTCCTTACCAGAAAACAACTCTTGCTCGTAGGACCAAAAACTGCATGTGATTCAACTCCATTTCTGACTGGGAAACAAACACTAGCTCGCCTTACGAGAAACACACTCTGCTTTTGAGAAAAGAGCACTCTTCTACTCTACTGTGTTTCCTATAGGGCCAGAAGAGTGAGCTTGCTCAGAACAAAAGAACTGTGCTTCCTACACACATGGGCCTTATCTAGTTCAACTCTGCTTAGGAAACTGACAAGAACAGTAGCTTCTCTTCAGTCCAGTACACTGTATTTGCTGGGACCAGACGCGAGTGCTATTTGCACTGTGTATGGCAATGGAAGCACAATAGTGACTCTCCTTTCCGGAAAACAACTCTTGCTAGTAGGACCAAAAACTGCATGTGATTCAACTCCATTTTTGACTGGGAAACAAACACTAGCTCGCCTTGGAAGAAACACACTCTGCTTTTGAAGAAAAGAGCACTCTTCTACTCTACTGGGTTTCCTAAAGGGCCAGAACAGTGAGCTTGCTCAGAACAAAAGAACTGTGCTTCCTACACACACGTGCTATATCTAGTACAACTCTGCTTAGGAAACTGACAAGAACAGTACCTTCTCTTCAGTCCAGTGCACTGTACTTGCTGGGAACAGACGCGAGTGCTATTTGCACTGTGTATGGCAATGGGAGCGCAATAGTGACTCTCCTTACCATAAAACAACTCTTGCTCGTAGGACCAAAAACTGCATGTGTTTCAACTCCATTTCTGACTGGGAAACAAACACTAGCTCGCTTTAGAAGAAACACACTCTGCTTTTGAGAAAAGACCACTCTTCTACTCTACTGAGTTTCCTATAGGGCCAGAACAGTGAGCTTGCTCAGAACAAAAGAACTCTGCTTCCTACACACACGGGCCATATCTAGTTCAACTCTGCTTAGGAAACTGACAAGAACAGTAGCTTCTCTTCAGTCCAGTACACTGAACTTGCTGGGAACAGACGCGAGTGCTATTTGTTCTGTGTATAGCAATGGGAGCGCAATAGTGTCTCTCCTTACCAGAAAACAACTCTTGCTCGTAGGACCAGAAACTGCATGTGATTCAACTCCATTTCTGACTGGGAAACAAACACTAGCTCGCCTTAGAAGAAACACACTCTGCTTTTGAGAAAAGAGCACTCTTCTATTCTACTGTGTGTCCTATAGGGCCAGAACAGTGAGCTTGCTCAGAACAAAAGAACTGTGCTTCCTACACACACGGGCCATATCTAGTTCAACTCTGCTTATGAAACTGACAAGTACAGTAGCTTCTCTTCAGTCCAGTACACTGTAGTTGCTGGGAACAGACGCGAGTACTATTTGTGCTGTGTATGGCAATGGGAGCGCAATTGTGACTCTCATTACCAGAAAACAACTCTTGCTCATAGGACCAAAAACTGCATGTGATTCAACTCCATTTCTGACTGGGAAACAAACACTAGCTCGCCTTAGAAGAAACATACTCTGCTTTTGAGAAAAGAGCACTCTTCTACTCTACTGTGTTTCCTATAGGGCCAGAACAGTGAGCTTGCTCAGAACAAAAGAACTGTGCTTCCTACACACACGGGCCATATCTAGTTCAACTCTGCTTAGGAAACTGACAAGAACAGTAGCTTCTCTTCAGTCCAGTATACTGTAGTTGCTGGGAACAGACGCGAGTGCTATTTGCACTGTGCATGGCAATGGGAGCGCAATAGTGACTCTCCTTACCAGAAAACAACTCTTGCTCGTAGGACCAAAAACTGCATGTGATTCAACTGCATTTCTGTCTGGGAAACAAACACTAGCTCGCCTTACGAGAAAAACACTCTGCTTTTGAGAAAAGACCACTCTTCTACTCTACTGTGATTCCTAAAGGGCCAGAACAGTGAGCTTGCTCAGAACAAAAGAACTGTGCTTCCTACACACATGGGCCTTATCTAGTTCAACTCTGCTTAGGAAACTGACAAGAACAGTAGCTTCTCTTCAGTCCAGTACACTGTACTTGCTGGGAACAGACGCGAGTGCTATTTGCACTGTGTATGGCAATGGGAGTGCAATAGTGACTCTCCTTACCGGAAAACAACTCTTGCTAGTAGGACCAAAAACTGCATGTGATTCAACTCCATTTCTGACTGGGAAACAAACACTAGCTCGCCTTGGACGAAACACACTCTGCTTTTGAGAAAAGAGCACTCTTCTACTCTACTGTGTTTCCTAAAGGGCCAGAACAGTGAGCTTGCTCAGAACAAAAGAACTGTGCTTCCTAAACACACGGGCCATATCTAGTTCAACTCTGCTTAGGAAACTGACAAGAACAGTAGCTTCTCTTCAGTCCAGTACACTGTACTTACTGGGAACAGACGCGAGTGCTATTTGTACTGTGTATGGCAATGGAAGCACAATAGTGTCTCTCCTTACCAGAAAACAACTCTTGCTCGTAGGACCAAAAACTGCATGTGATTCAACTCCATTTCTGACTGGGAAACAAACACTAGCTCATCTTAGAAGAAACATACTCTGCTTTTGAGAAAAGACCACACTTCTACTCAACTGTGTTTCCTATAGGGCCAGAACAGTGAGCTTGCTCAGAACAAAGAACTGTGCTTCCTACACACACGGGCCATATCTAGTTCAACTCTGCTTAGGAAACTGACAAGAACAGTAGCTTCTCTTCAGTCCAGTACACTGTACATGCTGGGAACAGACGCGAGTGCTATTTGCACTGTGTATGGCAATGGGAGCGCAATAGTGACTCTCCTTACCAGAAAACAACTCTTGCTCATAGGACCAGAAACTGGATGTGATTCAACTCCATTTCTGACTGGGAAACAAACACTAGCTCGCCTTACGAGAAACACACTCTGCTTTTGAGAAAAGAGCACTCTTCTACTCTACTGTGTTTCCTGTAGGGCCAGAAGAGTGAGCTTGCTCAGAACAAAAGAACTGTGCTTCCTACACACATGGGTCATATCTAGTCCAACTCTGCTTAGGAAACTGACAAGAACAGTAGCTTCTCTTCAGTCCAGTACACTGTACTTGCTGGGAACAGACACGAGTGCTATTTGCACTGTGTATGGCAATGGGAGCACAATAGTGACTCTCCTTACCAGAAAACAATTCTTGCTCGTAGGACCTGAAACTGCATGTGATTCAACTCCATTTCTGACTGGGAAACTAACACTAGCTCGCCTTAGAAGAAACACACTCTGCTTTTGAGAAAAGAGCACTATTCTACTCTACTGTTTTTCCTATAGGGCCAGAAGAGTGAGCTTGCTCAGAACAAAAGAACTGTGCTTCCTACACACATGGGCCTTATCTAGTTCAACTCTGCTTAGGAAACTGACAAGAACAGTAGCTTCTCTTCAGTCCAGGACACTGTACTTGCTGGGAACAGACGCGAGTGCTATTTGCACTGTGTATGGCAATGGGAGCGCAATAGTGACTCTCCTTACCAGAAAACAACTCTTGCTCATAGGACCAAAAACTGCATGTGATTCAACTCCTTATCTGTCTGGGAAACAAACACTAGCTCGCCTTAGAAGAAACACACTCTGCTTTTGAGAAAAGACTACTCTTCTACTGTACTGTGTTTCCTATAGGGCCAGAACAGTGAGCTTGCTCAGAAAAAAAGAACTGTGCTTCCTACACACACGGGCCATATCTAGTTCAACTCTGCTTAGGATACTGACAAGAACAGTAGCTTCTCTTCAATCCAGTACACTGTAGTTGCTGGGAACAGACGCGAGTGCTATTTGTGCTGTGTATGGAAATGAAAGCGCAATAGTGACTCTCCTTACCAAAAAACAACTCTTGCTCGTAGGACGAAAAACTGCATGAGATTCAACTCCATTTCTGACTGGGAAACAAACACTAGCTCGCCTTAGAAGAAACACACTCTTCTTTTGAGAAAAGAGCACTCTTCTGCTCTACTGTGAATCCTATAGGGCCAGAAGAGTGAGCTTGCTCAGAACAAAAGAACTGTGCTTCCTACACACATGGGCCTTATCTAGTTCAACTCTGCTTAGGAAACTGACAAGAACAGTAGCTTCTCTTCAGTCCAGTACACTGTACTTGCTGGGAACAGACGCGAGTGCTATTTGCACTGTGCACGGCAATGGAAGCACAAAAGTGACTCTCCTTACTAGAAAACAACTCTTGCTCGTAGGACCAAAAACTGCATGTGAATCAACTCCATTTCTGACTGGGAAACAAACACTAGCTCGCCTTGGAAGAAACACACTCTGCTTTTGAGAAAAGACCACTCTTCTACTCTACTGTGTTTCCTATAGGGCCAGAACAGTGAGCTTGCTCAGAACAAAAGAACTGTGCTTCCTACACACACGGGCCATATCTAGTTCAACTCTGCTTAGGAAACTGACAAGAACAGTAGCTTCTCTTCAGTCCAGTACACTGTAGTTGCTGGGAAAAGGCACGAGTGCTATTTGCACTGTGTATGGCAATGGGAGCGCAATAGTGACTCTCCTTACCTGAAAACAACTCTTGCTCGTAGGACCAGAAATTGCATGTGATTCAACTCCATTTCTGACTGGCAAACAAACACTAGCTCGCCTTACGAAAAACACACTCTGCTTTTGAGAAAAGAACACTCTTCTACTCTACTGTGTTTCCTATGGGGCCAGAAGAGTGAGCTTGCTCAGAACAAAAGAACTGTGCTTCCTACACACATGGGCCTTATCTAGTTCAACTCTGCTTAGGAAACTGACAAGAACAGTAGCTTCTCTTCAGTCCAGTACACTGTACTTGCTGGGAACAGACGCGAGTGCTATTTGCACTGTGTTTGGCAATGGGAGCGCAATAGTGACTCTCCTTACCGGAAAACAACTCTTGCTAGTAGGACCAAAAACTGCATGTGATTCAACTCCATTTCTGACTGGGAAACAAACACTAGCTTGCCTTGGAAGAAACACACTCTGCTTTTGAGAAAAGAGCACTCTTCTACTCTACTGTGTTTCCTAAAGGGCCAGAACAGTGAGCTTGCTCAGAACAAAAGAATTGTGCTTCCTACAAACACGGGCCATATCTAGTTCAACTCTGCTTAGGAAACTGACAAGAACAGTAGCTTCTTTTCAGTACAGTACACTGTACTTGCTGGGAACAGACGCGAGTGCTATTTGCACTGTGCACGGCAATGGAAGCACAATAGTGACTCTCCTTTCCGGAAAACAACTCTTGCTCGTAGGACCAAAAACTGCATGTGATTCAACTCCATTTCTGACTGGGAAACAAACACTAGCTCGCCTTGGAAGAAACACACTCTGCTTTTGAGAAAAGAGCACTCTTCTACTCTACTGTGTTTCCTAAAAGGCCAGAACAGTGAGCTTGCTCAGAACAAAAGAACTGTGCTTCCTACACACACGGGCCATATCTAGTTCAACTCTGCTTAGGAAACTGACAAGAACAGTACCTTCTCTTCAGTCCAGTACACTGTACTTGCTGGGAACAGACGCGAGTGCTATTTGCACTGTGTATGGCAATGGGAGCGCAATAGTGACTCTCCTTACCAGAAAACAACTCTTGCTCGTAGGACCAAAAACTGCATGTGTTTCAACTCCATTTCTGACTGGGAAACAAACACTAGCTCGCCTTAGAAGAAACACACTCTGCTTTTGAGAAAAGACCACTCTTCTACTCTACTGTTTTTCCTATAGGGCCAGAACAGTGAGCTTGCTCAGAACAAAAGAACTCTGCTTCCTACACACACGGGCCATATCTAGTTCAACTCTGATTAGGAAACTGACAATAAAAGTAGCTTCTCTTCAGTCCAGTACACTGTACTTGCTGGGAACAGACGCGAGTGCTATTTCTACTGTGTATGGCAATGGGAGCGCAATAGTGACTCTCCTACCAGAAAACAACTCTTGCTCGTAGGACCAAAAACTGCATGTGATTCAACTCCATTTCTGACTGGCAAACAAACACTAGCTCGCCTTAGAAGAAACACACTCTGCTTTTGAGAAAAAAGCACTCTTCCACTCTACTGTGTTTCCTATAGGGCCAGAACAGTGAGCTTGCTCAGAACAAAAGAACTGTGCTTCCTACACACACGGGCCATATCTAGTTCAACTCTGCTTAGGAAACTGACAAGAACAGTAGCTTCTCTTCAGTCCAGTACACTGTAGTTGCTGGGAACAGAAGCCAGTGCTATTTGCACTGTGTATGGCAATGGGAGTGCAATAGTGACTCTCCTTACCAGAAAACAACTCTTGCTTATAGGACCAAAAACTGCATGTGATTCAACTCCATTTCTGTCTGGGAAACAAACACTAGCTCGCCTTAGAAGAAACACACTCTGCTTTTGAGAAAAGACCACTCTTCTACTCTACTGTGTGTCCTATAGAGCCAGAACAGTGAGCTTGCTCAGAAAAAAAGAACTGTGCTTCCTACACACACGGGCCATATCTAGTTCAACTATGCTTAGGAAACTGACAAGAACAATAGCTTCTCTTCAGTCCAGTACACTGTACTTGCTGGGAACAGACGCGAGTGCTATTTGCACTGTGTATGGCAATGAGAGCTCAATAGTGACTCTCCTTACCAGAAAACAACTCTTGCTCGTAGGACGAAAAACTGCATGAGATTCAACTCCATTTCTGACTGGGAAACAAACACTAGCTCGCCTTAGAAGAAACACACTCTGCTTTTGAGAAAAGAGCACTCTTCTGCTCTACTGTGAATCGTATAGGGCCAGAAGAGTGAGCTTGCTCAGAACAAAAGAACTGTGCTTACTACACACATGGGCCTTATCTAGTTCAACTCTGCTTAGGAAACTAACAAGAACAGTAGCTTCTCTTCAGTCCAGTACACTGTACTTGCTGGGAACAGACGCGAGTGCTATTTGCACTGTGTATGTCAATGGGAGCACAAAAGTAACTCTCCTTACTAGAAAACAACTCTTGCTCGTAGGACCAAAAACTGCATGTGAATCAACTCCATTTCTGACTGGGAAACAAACACTAGCTCGCCTTGGAAGAAACACACTCTGCTTTTGAGAAAAGACCACTCTTCTACTCTACTGTGTTTCCTATAGGGCCAGAACAGTGAGCTTGCTCAGAACAAAAGAACTGTGCTTCCTACACACACGGGCCATATCTAGTTCAACTCTGCTTAGGAAACTGACAAGAACAGTAGCTTCTCTTCAGTACAGTACACTGTAGTTGCTGGGAAAAGGCACGAGTACTATTTGCACTGTGTATGGCAATGGGAGCGCAAGAGTGACTCTCCTTACCTGAAAACAACTCTTGCTCGTAGGACCAGAAATTGCATGTGATTCAACTCCATTTCTGACTGGCAAACAAACACTAGCTCGCCTTACGAAAAACACACTCTGCTTTTGAGAAAAGAACACTCTTCTACTCTACTGTGTTTCCTATGGGGCCAGAAGAGTGAGCTTGCTCAGAACAAAAGAACTGTGCTTCCTACACACATGGGCCTTATCTAGTTCAACTCTGCTTAGGAAACTGACAAGAACAGTAGCTTCTCTTCAGTCCAGTACACTGTACTTGCTGGGAACAGACGCGAGTGCTATTTGCACTGTGTTTGGCAATGGGAGCGCAATAGTGACTCTCCTTACCGGAAAACAAATCTTGCTAGTAGGACCAAAAAATGCATGTGATTCAACTCCATTTCTGACTGGGAAACAAACACTAGCTTGCCTTGGAAGAAACACACTCTGCTTTTGAGAAAAGAGCACTCTTCTACTCTACTGTGTTTCCTAAAGGGCCAGAACAGTGAGCTTGCTCAGAACAAAAGAATTGTGCTTCCTACACACACGGGCCATATCTAGTTCAACTCTGATTAGGAAACTGACAAGAACAGTACCTTCTCTTCAGTCCAGTACACTGTAGTTGCTGGGAACAGAAGCCAGTGCTATTTGCACTGTGTATGGCAATGGGAGTGCAATAGTGACTCTCCTTACCAGAAAACAACTCTTGCTTATAGGACCAAAAACTGCATGTGATTCAACTCCATTTCTGTCTGGGAAACAAACACTAGCTCGCCTTAGAAGAAACACACTCTGCTTTTGAGAAAAGACCACTCTTCTACTCTACTGTGTGTCCTATAGAGCCAGAACAGTGAGCTTGCTCAGAAAAAAAGAACTGTGCTTCCTACACACACGGGCCATATCTAGTTCAACTATGCTTAGGAAACTGACAAGAACAATAGCTTCTCTTCAGTCCAGTACACTGTACTTGCTGGGAACAGTCGCGAGTGCTATTTGCACTGTGTATGGCAATGAGAGCTCAATAGTGACTCTCCTTACCAGAAAACAACTCTTGCTCGTAGGACGAAAAACTGCATGAGATTCAACTCCATTTCTGACTGGGAAACAAACACTAGCTCGCCTTAGAAGAAACACACTCTGCTTTTGAGAAAAGAGCACTCTTCTGCTCTACTGTGAATCCTATAGGGCCAGAAGAGTGAGCTTGCTCAGAACAAAAGAACTGTGCTTACTACACACATGGGCCTTATCTATTCAACTCTGCTTAGGAAACTGACAAGAACAGTAGCTTCTCTTCAGTCCAGTACACTGTACTTGCTGGGAACAGACGCGAGTGCTATTTGCACTGTGTATGTCAATGGGAGCACAAAAGTGACTCTCCTTACTAGAAAACAACTCTTGCTCGTAGGACCAAAAACTGCATGTGAATCAACTCCATTTCTGACTGGGAAACAAACACTAGCTCGCCTTGGAAGAAACACACTCTGCTTTTGAGAAAAGACCACTCTTCTACTCTACTGTGTTTCCTATAGGGGCAGAACAGTGAGCTTGCTCAGAACAAAAGAACTGTGCTTCCTACACACACGGGCCATATCTAGTTCAACTCTGCTTAGGAAACTGACAAGAACAGTAGCTTCTCTTCAGTCCAGTACACTGTAGTTGCTGGGAAAAGGCACGAGTGCTATTTGCACTGTGTATGGCAATGGGAGCGCAATAGTGACTCTCCTTACCTGAAAACAACTCTTGCTCGTAGGACCAGAAATTGCATGTGATTCAACTCCATTTCTGACTGGCAAACAAACACTAGCTCGCCTTACGAAAAACACACTCTGCTTTTGAGAAAAGAACACTCTTCTACTCTACTGTGTTTCCTATGGGGCCAGAAGAGTGAGCTTGCTCAGAACAAAAGAACTGTGCTTCCTACACACATGGGCCTTATCTAGTTCAACTCTGCTTAGGAAACTGACAAGAACAGTAGCTTCTCTTCAGTCCAGTACACTGTACTTGCTGGGAACAGACGCGAGTGCTATTTGCACTGTGTTTGGCAATGGGAGCGCAATAGTGACTCTCCTTACCGGAAAACAACTCTTGCTAGTAGGACCAAAAACTGCATGTGATTCAACTCCATTTCTGACTGGGAAACAAACACTAGCTTGCCTTGGAAGAAACACACTCTGCTTTTGAGAAAAGAGCACTCTTCTACTCTACTGTGTTTCCTAAAGGGCCAGAACAGTGAGCTTGCTCAGAACAAAAGAATTGTGCTTCCTACACACACGGGCCATATCTAGTTCAACTCTGCTTAGGAAACTGACAAGAACAGTAGCATCTCTTCAGTCCAGTACACTGTACTTGCTGGGAACAGACGCGAGTGCTATTTGCACTGTGTATGGCAATGGGAGTGCAATAGTGACTCTCCTTACCAGAAAACAACTCTTGCTCATAGGACCAAAAACTGCATGTGATTCAACTCCATTTTTGTCTGGGAAACAAACACTAGCTCGCCTTAGAAGAAACACACTCTGCTTTTGAGAAAAGACCACTCTTCTACTGTACTGTGTTTCCTATAGGGCCAGAACAGTGAGCTTGCTCAGAAAAAAAGAACTGTGCTTCCTACACACACGGGCCATATCTAGTTCAACTATGCTTAGGAAACTGACAAGAACAATAGCTTCTCTTCAGTCCAGTACACTGTACTTGCTGGGAACAGACGCGAGTGCTATTTGCACTGTGTATGGCAATGAGAACGCAATAGTGACTCTCCTTACCAGAAAACAACTCTTGCTCGTAGGACCAAAAACTGCATGTGATTCACCTCCATTTCTAACTGGGAAACAAACACTAGCTCGCCTTAGAAGAAACACACTCTGCTTTGGAGAAAAGACCACTCTTCTACTCTACTGTGTTTCCTATAGGGCCAGAACAGTGAGCTTGCTCAGAAAAAAAGAACTGTGCTTCCTACACACACGGGCCATATCTAGTTCAACTCTGCTTAGAAAACTGACAAGAACAGTAGCTTCTCTTCAGTCCAGTACACTGTACTTGCTGGGAACAGACGCGAGTGCTATTTGCACTGTGTATGGCAATGGGAGCGCAATAGTGACTCTCCTTACCAGAAAACAACTCTTGCTCATAGGACCAAAAACTGCATGTGATTCAACTCCTTATCTGTCTGGGAAACAAACACTAGCTCGCCTTAGAAGAAACACACTCTGCTTTTGAGAAAAGACTACTCTTCTACTGTACTGTGTTTCCTATAGGGCCAGAACAGTGAGCTTGCTCAGAAAAAAAGAACTGTGCTTCCTACACACACGGGCCATATCTAGTTCAACTCTGCTTAGGATACTGACAAGAACAGTAGCTTCTCTTCAATCCAGTACACTGTAGTTGCTGGGAACAGACGCGAGTGCTATTTGTGCTGTGTATGGAAATGAAAGCGCAATAGTGACTCTCCTTACCAAAAAACAACTCTTGCTCGTAGGACGAAAAACTGCATGAGATTCAACTCCATTTCTGACTGGGAAACAAACACTAGCTCGCCTTAGAAGAAACACACTCTTCTTTTACGAAAAGAGCACTCTTCTGCTCTACTGTGAATCCTATAGGGCCAGAAGAGTGAGCTTGCTCAGAACAAAAGAACTGTGCTTACTACACACATGGGCCATATCTAGTTCAACTCTGCTTAGGAAACTGACAAGAACAGTAGCTTCTCTTCAGTCCAGGACCCTGTACTTGCTGGGAACAGAGGCGAGTGCTATTTGCACTGTGTATGGCAATGGGAGCGCAATAGTGACTCTCCTTACCGGAAAACAACTCTTGCTCGTAGGACCAAAAACTGCATGGGAATCAACTCCATTTCTGACTGGGAAACAAACACCAGCGCGCCTTAGAAGAAACACACTCTGCTCTTGAGAAAAGAGCACTCTTCTACTCTACTGTGTTTCCTATAGGGCCAGAACAGTGAGCTTGCTCAGAACAAAAGAACTGTGCTTCCTACACACACGGGCCATATCTAGTTCAACTCTGCTTAGGAAACTGACAAGAACAGTAGCTTCTCTTCAGTCCAGTACACTGTAGTTGCTGGGAACAGACGCGAGTGCTATTTGCACTGTGTATGGCAATGGGAGCGCAATAGTGACTCTCCTTACCAGAAAACAACTCTTGCTCGTAGGACCAAAAACTGCATGTGATTCAACTCCATTTCTGACTGGGAAACAAACACTAGCTCGCCTTACGAGAAACACACTCTGCTTTTGAGAAAAGACCACTCTTCTACTCTACTGTGATTCCTATAGGGCCAGAACAGTGAGCTTGCTCAGAACAAAAGAACTGTGCTTCCTACACACAGGGGCCATATCTAGTTCAACTCTGCTTAGGAAACTGACGAGAACAGTAGCTTCTCTTCAGTCCAGTACACTGTACTTGCTGGGAACAGACGCGAGTGCTATTTCTACTGTGTATGGCAATGGGAGCACAATAGTGACTCTCCTTACCAGAAAACAACTCTTGCTCGTAGGACCAAAAACTGCATGTGATTCAACTCCTTTTCTGACTGGGAAACAAACACTATTTCGCCTTAGAAGAAACAAACTCTGCTTTTGAATAAAGAGCACTCTTCTACTCTACTGTGTTTCCTATAGTGCCAGAACAGTGAGCTTGCTCAGAACAAAAGAACTGTGCTTCCTACACACACGGGCCACATCTAGTTCAACTCTGCTTAGGAAACTGACAAGAACAGTAGCTTCTCTTCAGTCCAGTACACTGTAGTTGCTGGGAACAGGCACGAGTGCTATTTGCACTGTGTATGGCAATGGGAGCGCAATAGTGACTCTCCTTACCTGAAAACAACTCTTGCTCGTAGGACCAGAAACTGCATGTGATTCAACTCCATTTCTGACTGGGAAACAAACACTAGCTCGCCTTACGAGAAACACACTCTGCTTTTGAGAAAGAACACTCTTCTACTCTACTGTGTTTCCTATGGGGCCAGAAGAGTGAGCTTGCTCAGAACAAAAGAACTGTGCTTCCTACACACATGGGCCTTATCTAGTTCAACTCTGCTTAGGAAACTGACAAGAACAGCAGCTTCTCTTCAGTCCAGTACACTGTACTTGCTGGGAACAGACGCGAGTGCTATTTGCACTGTGTTTGGCAATGTGAGCGCAATAGTGACTCTCCTTACCGGAAAACAACTCTTGCTAGTAGGACCAAAAACTGCATGTGATTCAACTCCATTTCTGACTGGGAAACAAACACTAGCTCGCCTTGGAAGAAACACACTCTGCTTTTGAGAAAAGAGCACTGTTCTACTCTACTGTGTTTCCTAAAGGGCCAGAACAGTGAGCTTGCTCAGAACAAAAGAATTGTGCTTCCTACACACACGGGCCATATCTAGTTCAACTCTGCTTAGGAAACTGACAAGAACAGTAGCATCTCTTCAGTCCAGTACACTGTACTTGCTGGGAACAGACGCGAGTGCTATTTGCACTGTGTATGGCAATGGGAGTGCAATAGTGACTCTCCTTACCAGAAAACAACTCTTGCTCATAGGACCAAAAACTGCATGTGATTCACTCCATTTTTGTCTGGGAAACAAACACTAGCTCGCCTTAGGAGAAACACACTCTGCTTTTGAGAAAAGACCACTCTTCTACTGTACTGTGTTTCCTATAGGGCCAGAACAGTGAGCTTGCTCAGAAAAAAAGAACTGTGCTTCCTACACTCACGGGCCATATCCAGTTCAACCATGCTTAGGAAACTGACAAGAACAATACCTTCTCTTCAGTCCAGTACACTGTACTTGCTGGGAACAGACGCGAGTGCTATTTGCACTGTGTATGGCAATGAGAGCGCAATAGTGACTCTCCTTACCAGAAAACAACTCTTGCTCGTAGGACCAAAAACTGCATGTGATTCACCTCCATTTCTAACTGGGAAACAAACACTAGCTCGCCTTAGAAGAAACACACTCTGCTTTGGAGAAAAGACCACTCTTCTACTCTACTGTGTTTCCTATTGGACCAGAACAGTGAGCTTGCTCAGAAAAAAAGAACTGTGCTTCCTACACACACGGGCCATATCTAGTTCAACTATGCTTAGGAAACTGACAAGAACAATAGCTTCTCTTCAGTCCAGTACACTGTACTTGCTGGGAACAGACGCGAGTGCTATTTGCACTGTGTATGGCAATGAGAGCGCAATAGTGACTCTCCTTACCAGAAAACAACTCTTGCTCATAGGACTAAAAACTGCATGTGATTCACCTCCATTTCTAACTGGGAAACAAACACTAGCTCGCCTTAGAAGAAACACACTCTGCTTTGGAGAAAAGACCACTCTTCTACTCTACTGTGTTTCCTATAGGGCCAGAACAGTGAGCTTGCTCAGAAAAAAAGAACTGTGCTTCCTACACACACGGGCCATATCTAGTTCAACTCTGCTTAGAAAACTGACAAGAACAGTAGCTTCTCTTCAGTCCAGTACACTGTACTTGCTGGGAACAGACGCGAGTGCTATTTGCACTGTGTATGGCAATGGGAGCGCAATAGTGACTCTCCTTACCGGAAAACAACTCTTGCTCGTAGGACCAAAAACTGCATGTGATTCAACTCCTTATCTGTCTGGGAAACAAACACTAGCTCGCCTTACAAGAAACACACTCTGCTTTTGAGAAAAGACCACTCTTCTACTGTACTGTGTTTCCTATAGGGCCAGAACAGTGAGCTTGCTCAGAAAAAAAGAACTGTGTTCCTACACACACTGGCCATATCTAGTTCAACTCTGCTTAGGATACTGACAAGAACAGTAGCTTCTCTTCAATCCAGTACACTGTAGTTGCTGGGAACAGACGCGAGTGCTATTTGTGCTGTGTATGGAAATGAAAGCGCAATAGTGACTCTCCTTACCAAAAAACAACTCTTGCTCGTAGGACGAAAAACTGCGTGAGATTCAACTCCATTTCTGACTGGGAAACAAACACTAGCTCGCCTTAGAAGAAACACACTCTTCTTTTGAGAAAAGAGCACTCTTCTGCTCTACTGTGAATCCTATAGGGCCAGAACAGTGAGCTTGCTCAGAACAAAAGAACTGTGCTTACTACACACATGGGCCTTATCTAGTTCAACTCTGCTTAGGAAACTCACAAGAACAGTAGCTTCTCTTCAGTCCAGTACACTGTACTTGCTGGGAACAGAGGCGAGTGCTATTTGCACTGTGTATGGCAATGGGAGCGCAATAGTGACTCTCCTTACCGGAAAAAAACTCTTCCTCGTAGGACCAAAAACTGCATGTGAATCAACTCCATTTCTGACTGGGAAACAAACACCAGCTCGCCTTAGAAGAAACACACTCTGCCTTTGAGAAAAGAGCACTCTTCTACTCTACTGTGTTTCCTATAGGGCCAGAACAGTGAGCTTGCTCAGAACAAAGAATTGTGCTTCCTACACACACAGGCCATATCTAGTTCAACTCTGCTTAGGAAACTGACAAGAACAGTAGCTTCTCTTCAGTCCAGTACACTGTAGTTGCTGGGAACAGACGCGAGTGCTATTTGCACTGTGTATGGCAATGGGAGCGCAATAGTGACTCTCCTTACCAGAAAACAACTCTTGCTCGTAGGACCAAAAACTGCACGTGATTCAACTCCATTTCTGACTGGGAAAAAAACACTAGCTCGCCTTACGAGAAAAACACTCTGCTTTTGAGAAAAGACCACTCTTCTACTCTACTGTGATTCCTATAGGGCCAGAACAGTGAGCTTGCTCAGAACAAAAGAACTGTGCTTCCTACACACAGGGGCCATATCTAGTTCAACTCTGCTTAGGAAACTGACGAGAACAGTAGCTTCTCTTCAGTCCAGTACACTGTACTTGCTGGGAACAGACGCGAGTGCTATTTCTACTGTGTATGGCAATGGGAGCACAATAGTGACTCTCCTTACCAGAAAAAAACTCTTGCTCGTAGGACCAAAAACTGCATGTGATTCAACTCCTTTTCTGACTGGGAAACAAACACTATTTCGCCTTAGAAGAAACAAACTCTGCTTTTGAATAAAGAGCACTCTTCTACTCTACTGTGTTTCCTATAGGGCCAGAACAGTGAGCTTGCTCAGAACAAAAGAACTGTGCTTCCTACACACACGGGCCATATCTAGTTCAACTCTGCTTAGGAAACTGACAAGAACAGTAGCTTCTCTTCAGTCCAGTACACTGTAGTTGCTGGGAACAGGCACGAGTGCTATTTGCACTGTGTATGGCAATGGGAGCGCAATAGTGACTCTCCTTACCTGAAAACAACTCTTGCTCGTAGGACCAGAAACTGCATGTGATTCAACTCCATTTCTGACTGGGAAACAAACACTAGCTCGCCTTACGAGAAACACACTCTGCTTTTGAGAAAGAACACTCTTCTACTCTACTGTGTTTCCTATGGGGCCAGAAGAGTGAGCTTGCTCAGAACAAAAGAACTGTGCTTCCTACACACATGGGCCTTATCTAGTTCAACTCTGCTTAGGAAACTGACAAGAACAGTAGCTTCTCTTCAGTCCAGTACACTGTACTTGCTGGGAACAGACGCGAGTGCTATTTGCACTGTGTTTGGCAATGTGAGCGCAATAGTGACTCTCCTTACCGGAAAACAACTCTTGCTAGTAGGACCAAAAACTGCATGTGATTCAACTCCATTTCTGACTGGGAAACAAACACTAGCTCGCCTTGGAAGAAACACACTCTGCTTTTGAGAAAAGAGCACTGTTCTACTCTACTGTGTTTCCTAAAGGGCCAGAACAGTGAGCTTGCTCAGAACAAAAGAATTGTGCTTCCTACACACACGGGCCATATCTAGTTCAACTCTGCTTAGGAAACTGACAAGAACAGTAGCATCTCTTCAGTCCAGTACACTGTACTTGCTGGGAACAGACGCGAGTGCTATTTGCACTGTGTATGGCAATGGGAGTGCAATAGTGACTCTCCTTACCAGAAAACAACTCTTGCTCATAGGACCAAAAACTGCATGTGATTCACTCCATTTTTGTCTGGGAAACAAACACTAGCTCGCCTTAGGAGAAACACACTCTGCTTTTGAGAAAAGACCACTCTTCTACTGTACTGTGTTTCCTATAGGGCCAGAACAGTGAGCTTGCTCAGAAAAAAAGAACTGTGCTTCCTACACTCACGGGCCATATCCAGTTCAACTATGCTTAGGAAACTGACAAGAACAATACCTTCTCTTCAGTCCAGTACACTGTACTTGCTGGGAACAGACGCGAGTGCTATTTGCACTGTGTATGGCAATGAGAGCGCAATAGTGACTCTCCTTACCAGAAAACAACTCTTGCTCATAGGACTAAAAACTGCATGTGATTCACCTCCATTTCTAACTGGGAAACAAACACTAGCTCGCCTTAGAAGAAACACACTCTGCTTTGGAGAAAAGACCACTCTTCTACTCTACTGTGTTTCCTATAGGGCCAGAACAGTGAGCTTGCTCAGAAAAAAAGAACTGTGCTTCCTACACACACGGGCCATATCTAGTTCAACTCTGCTTAGAAAACTGACAAGAACAGTAGCTTCTCTTCAGTCCAGTACACTGTACTTGCTGGGAACAGACGCGAGTGCTATTTGCACTGTGTATGGCAATGGGAGCTCAATAGTGACTCTCCTTACCGGAAAACAACTCTTGCTCGTAGGACCAAAAACTGCATGTGATTCAACTCCATTTCTGTCTGGGAAACAAACACTAGCTCGCCTTACAAGAAACACACTCTGCTTTTGAGAAAAGACCACTCTTCTACTGTACTGTGTTTCCTATAGGGCCAGAACAGTGAGCTTGCTCAGAAAAAAAGAACTGTGCTTCCTACACACACGGGCCATATCTAGTTCAACTCTGCTTAGGATACTGACAAGAACAGTAGCTTCTCTTTAATCCAGTACACTGTAGTTGCTGGGAACAGACGCGAGTGCTATTTGTGCTGTGTATGGAAATGAAAGCGCAATAGTGACTCTCCTTACCAAAAAACAACTCTTGCTCGTAGGACGAAAAACTGCATGAGATTCAACTCCATTTCTGACTGGGAAACAAACACTAGCTCGCCTTAGAAGAAACACTCTCTTCTTTTGAGAAAAGAGCACTCTTCTGCTCTACTGTGAATCCTATAGGGCCAGAAGAGTGAGCTTGCTCAGAACAAAAGAACTGTGCTTACTACACACATGGGCCTTATCTAGTTCAACTCTGCTTAGGAAACTGACAAGAACAGTAGCTTCTCTTCAGTCCAGTACACTTTACTTGCTGGGAACAGACGCGAGTGCTATTTGTACTGTGTATGGCAATGGGAGCGCAATAGTGACTCTCCTTACCAGAAAACAACTCTTGCTCGTAGGACCAAAAACTGCATGTGATTCAACTCCATTTCTGACTGGGAAAAAAACACTATCTCCCCTTAGAAGAAACACACTCTGCTTTTGAATAAAGAGCACTCTTCTACTCTACTGTGTTTCCTATAGGGCCAGAACAGTGAGCTTGCTCAGAACAAAAGAACTGTGCTTCCTACACACACGGGCCATATCTAGTTCAACTCTGCTTAGGAAACTGACAAGAACAGTAGCTTCTCTTCAGTCCAGTACACTGTAGTTGCTGGGAACAGGCACGAGTGCTATTTGCACTGTGTATGGCAATGGGAGCGCAATAGTGACTCTCCTTACCTGAAAACAACTCTTGCTCGTAGGACCAGAAACTGCATGTGATTCAACTCCATTTCTGACTGGGAAACAAACACTAGCTCGGCTTACGAGAAACACACTCTGCTTTTGAGAAAAGAACACTCTTCTACTCTACTGTGTTTCCTATGGGGCCAGAAGAGTCAGCTTGCTCAGAACAAAAGAACTGTGCTTCCCACACACATGGGCCTTATCTAGTTCAACTCTGCTTAGGAAACTGACAAGAACAGTAGCTTCTCTTCAGTCCAGTACACTGTACTTGCTGGGAACAGACGCGAGTGCTATTTGCACTGTGTTTGGCAATGGGAGCGCAATAGTGACTCTCCTTACCGGAAAACAACTCTTGCTAGTAGGACCAAAAACTGCATGTGATTCAACTCCATTTCTGACTGGGAAACAAACACTAGCTCGCCTTGGAAGAAACACACTCTGCTTTTGAGAAAGAGCACTCTTCTACTCTACTGTGTTTCCTAAAGGGCCAGAACAGTGAGCTTGCTCAGAACAAAAGAATTGTGCTTCCTACACACACGGGCCATATCTAGTTCACCTCTGCTTAGGAAACTGACAAGAACAGTAGCATCTCTTCAGTCCAGTACACTGTACTTGCTGGGAACAGACGCGAGTGCTATTTGCACTGTGTATGGAAATGGGAGTGCAATAGTGACTCTCCTTACCAGAAAACAACTCTTGCTCATAGTACCAAAAACTGCATGTGATTCAACTCCATTTTTGTCTGGGAAACAAACACTAGCTCGCCTTAGAAGAAACACACTCTGCTTTTGAGAAAAGACCACTCTTCTACTGTACTGTGTTTCCTATAGGGCCAGAACAGTGAGCTTGCTCAGAAAAAAAGAACTGTGCTTCCTACACACACGGGCCATATCTAGTTCAACTATGCTTAGGAAACTGACAAGAACAACAGCTTCTCTTCAGTCTAGTACACTGTACTTGCTGGGAACAGACGCGAGTGCTATTTGCACTGTGTATGGCAATGAGAGCGCAATAGTGACTCTCCTTACCAGAAAACAACACTTGCTCGTAGGACCAAAAACTGCATGTGATTCACCTCCATTTCTAACTGGGAAACAAACACTAGCTCGCCTTAGAAGAAACACACTCTGCTTTGGAGAAAAGACCACTCTTCTACTCTACTGTGTTTCCTATAGGGCCAGAACAGTGAGCTTGCTCAGAAAAAAAGAACTGTGCTTCCTACACACACGGGCCATATCTAGTTCAACTCTGCTTAGAAAACTGACAAGAACAGTAGCTTCTCTTCAGTCCAGTACACTGTACTTGCTGGGAACAGACGCGAGTGCTATTTGCACTGTGTATGGCAATGAGAGCGCAATAGTGACTCTCCTTACCAGAAAACAACTCTTGCTCGTAGGACCAAAAACTGCATGTGATTCAACTCCTTATCTGTCTGGGAAACAAACACTAGCTCGCCTTACAAGAAACACACTCTGCTTTTGAGAAAAGACTACTCTTCTACTGTACTGTGTTTCCTATAGGGCCAGAACAGTGAGCTTGCTCAGAACAAAAGAACTGTGCTTCCTACACACACGGGACATATCTAGTTCAACTCTGCTTAGGATACTGACAAGAACAGTAGCTTCTCTTCACTCCAGTACACTGTAGTTGCTGGGAACAGACGCGAGTGCTATTTGTGCTGTGTATGGAAATAAAAGCGCAATAGTGACTCTCCTTACCAAAAAACAACTGTTGCTCGTAGGACGAAAAACTGCATGAGATTCAACTGATTTCTGACTGGGAAACAAACACTAGCTCACCTTAGAAGAAACACACTCTTCTTTTGAGAAAAGAACACACTTCTGCTCTACTGTGAATCCTATAGGGCCAGAAGTGTGAGCTTGCTCAGAACAAAAGAACTGTGCTTACTACACACATGGGCCTTATCTAGTTCAACTCTGCTTAGGAAACTGACAAGAACAGTAGCTTCTCTTCAGTCCAGTACACTGTACTTGCTGGGAACAGAGGCGAGTGCTATTTGCACTGT